>NC_041221.1:73855382-73898230 GCF_002837175.3 Physeter macrocephalus | reverse complement strand
CTCAGCTCCCAGCCCCGCCCGCCCCGGCGGGTGAGCAGACAAGCCTCTCGGGCTGGTGGGTGCCGGTCGGGACCGATCCTCTGTGCGGGAATCTCTCTGCTTTGCCCTCCGCACCCCGCTGCTGCGCTCTCTTCCGAGGCTCCGGAGCTTCCCCCTCCGCCACCCACAGTCTCCGCCCGCGAAGGGGCTTCTAGGGTGTGGGAACCTTTCCTCCTTCACGGCTCCCTCCCACTGGTGCAGGTCCCGTCCCTATTCTTTGTCTCTGTTTATTCTTTTTTCTTTTGCCTACCCAGGTACGTGGGGGGTTTCTTGCCTTTTGTGAGGTCTGAGGTCTTCTGCCAGCGTTCGGTGGGTGTTCTATAGGAGAAGTTCCACGTGTAGCTGTATTTCTGATGTATCTGTGAGGAGGAAGGTGATCTCCGCGTCTTACTCTTCCGCCATCTTGCCTGTTCCCCCCAAAAATATCTTTAAAAGGACCTGTTGTATTAATATAGTGTTTTCAAGTTTTGAAAACACTTATACACATACCATTTCATTTAATCCTCATAATACCACTTTGAAATAGGCAGAGCAAATATTACTTATTCTTATTTTAGGGATGAGGGAACTGAGGCTCAGAGTCCAGGAGTGTTTCCCTTCTTTTGACCTCTCCCAACTCCCTAGCTTCTCTCTCTGCTTCTCCTGAAGTTCACATGTCATCCTCTGTGCCTTCCAGGTTAGCGCCTAGAAGCTTAGATTGGTCTCCCTCACTTCTCAAACACCCCCATGCCCAAGACAGATGTACTCTCTTGCTCCTTTAAATCTCAGGTTTTCTACAATTCTTTATCTGGGAGAAAAAGAAAAATCCCAGTCTTTCTGCAAGCATATTTATTTCCTGCCTACCCTAGGCCGGGTACTCTGCCCATTCTCATCCTTCCTCCCTTCCTTGTTACCCTCTATCACTATGAAAATAATTTATTCAGCAAATATTCCTTGAGTTCCTACTTTTTTTCAGAGCACTATTTAGATATTTAGTAGTGAAGGTAGCAGGTACACGCAAGATGCTCACAGTTGGTGGGGGCAACTATATTTGCAATTTTAAGTGGTGTGTCTATTTTATGACTTCCCTGTGTTCCTCTACACTTGTATTTTCAGTCTTGGATTGTAAATTACATGAGGATGGGTCCCTGCATTTTGTTTCTTTTTAAAAAAATTTTATTGAAGTATAGTTGATTTACAATGTTGTGTCAATTTCTGTTGTACAGCAAAGTGATTCAGTTTTTTATATATATACACATATTCAGTTATATATACATATATATGTATATATATTCTTTTTCATATTCTTTTCCATTATGGTTTATCACAGGATGTTGAATATATTTCCCTGTGCTCTACAGTAGGACCTTGTTATTTATCCATCCTATATATAATAATAGTTTGTTTCAGCTGATCCCAAACTCCCAGTCTTTTCCTCTCCCACCCCCCTTTCCCCTTGGCAACCACAAGTCTGTTCTCTATGTCTGTGAGTCAGTTTCCGTTTCATAGATATGTTCATTTGTGTCATATTTTAGATTCCATGTATAAGTGATATCATATGGCATTTGTCTTTCTCTTTCTGACTTATTTCATTTAGTATGATAATCTCTAGGTCCATCTGTGTTGCTGCAAATGGCATTATTTCATTCTTTTTTTATGGCTGAGTAATATTCCATTGTGTGTGGTGTGTGTGTGTGTGTGTGTGTGTGTGTGTGTGTGTGTGTGTGTATTCCACATCTTCTTTATCCATTCATCTGTTCATGGACATTTAGGTTGCTTCCATGTCCTGGCTATTGTAAATAGTACTGCAATGAATATTGGGATGCATGTATCTTTTCAAATTATGGTTTTTTTCCAGGTATATGCCCAGGAGTGGGATTGCTGGGTCATATGGTAGTTCTATTTTTCGTTTTTGAGCAACCTCCATACTGTTTTCCATAGTGGCTGCACCAATTTACATTCCCATCAACAGTGTAAGAGGGTTCTGTTTTCTTCACACCCTCTGCAACATTTGTTATTTGTAGACTTTTTGATGATGGCCATTCTGACTGGTGTGAGGTGATACCTCATTGTAGTTTTGATTTGCATCTTTAATGATTAGTGATGTTGAGCATGACTGGTGTGAGGTGATACCTCATTGTAGTTTTGATTTGCATCTTTAATAATTAGCGATGATGAGCATCTTTTCATGTGCCTGTTGGCCATCTGTATATCTTCTTTGGAGAAATGTCTGTTTAGGTCTTCTGCCCATTTTTCAATTGGGTTGTTTGTTTTTTTGTTATTGAATTGTAGGAGCTGCTTGTATACTTCAGAAATTAAGCCCTGTCTGTCGCATAGTTTACAAATATTTTCTCCCAGTCTGTAAGTTGTCTTTTTGTTTTGTTTATGGTTTCCTTTGCTGTGCAAAAGCTTATAAGTTTGATTAGGTCCCATTTGTTTATTTTTGCTTTTATTTCTATCGCCTCGGGAGACTGACTTAAGAAAACGTTGGTACGATTTATGTCAAAGAATGTTTTGCCTGTGTTCTCTTATAGGAGTTTTATGGTGTCATGTCTTATATCTACGTGTTTAAGCCATTTTGAATTTATTTTTGAGTAGGGCATGAGGGGGGGCTCTAACTTCACTGATTTACAGGCAGGTGTCCAGCTTTCCCAGCACTACTTGCTGAAGAGACAGTCTTTTCCCTATTGTATATTCTTGCCTCCTCTGTCAAAGATCAATTGACCATAGTTGTGTGGGTTTATTTCAGGGCACTCTATTCTGTTCCATTGATCCATTTTGAACTTACCTCTATTTGATGTATGGAGAGAAATACTTCAACAGGGCATTTTTGTCTACTTCAGTGACTTCCACCAATATCAAAACTCAGGACTGGTAGAAACATGACAAAACAAAACAAAACAGTTTGTCCCAAAAGAAATAGCTGAAGAAATGGTGGCAAAAACAAGATCATTTTAATTATTGAATGGGGTATGTGCTTTAATCATTACTTGTAAGACTAAAGAGATTCTCCTATACCCAGCTGCTGGGTTAATGGAAGTTTTCTATAAAGAACCAGCTATGTTTACAAATGCTTATTTGTGCATCTGCTACATGAACCCTGTAGTGAAGTGTAAGTTCAAAACCTTCTTAATTCATTAGTTGGTAACTTATTGATTCTGAAAGCTACAGACCCTGTGCCTTGTCATCATTTTTGTAAAGCATTCCTCAGGGTGGTATTCACTGTAAAATATTGAGCTAATTAAGAGTTTTGGGACCCCTGATTAACTTGCACAGCAAAAGCTATGTTTTTTTTTTGTTTGTTTGTTTTTTGGCGTTACGCGGGCCTCTCACTGCTGTGGCCTCTCCCGCTGCGGAGCACAGGCTCCGGACGCGCAGGCTCAGCGGCCACGGCTCACGGGCCCACACGCACGGGCATGTGGGATCTTCCTGGACTGGGGCACGAACCCGTGTCCCCTGCATTGGCAGGCGGACTCTCAACCACTGCGCCACCAGGGAAGCCCAAAAGCTATGTTAAGTAAATTAGGTCCCAAATAAATCTAAAATGATCGTGGAAAGTCATCAGCTAAGTAAAGACGCCGACAGCTCACATAACAAGCTGCGAAGCAATGGTGATTAAGAAAAATAGTCACCTTTGCTGCTGAGAGGACAGGTTTGACCCCCAGTGAAGTAACTCGCGAGGCATCTGTTTGCTGAAAGAACTCTCGCTGCTTTGTTCTGCTGTGAAGGGCAAGAGGGGCAAGAGACGCTTTTCTGTATTCCAATATTCACTACATACTCTAATGGAGAGAATTATGTTTAAGGAATAATCCTGTTTGAGGCAGAAGGACAGAGTCACAGAATTACCCAAGGCCTCTTTTAACCCGACGTGTGGTAGACTCACAACTCCCTTCTCCCTGCTCTCCTCTATTGAAGAGGCAAGAAAACTAAAACTTCACCTTTTACAGGTAGGAATTGTCATGTGACCCAGTTTGGCCACTGAAATGTGAATGGGAATTGCTGGATACAGGTTCTGGGGAAGCTTTTCCGAAGGGACAGTTGTGACTGACTTGCCCATTCTGTCTTTTGCTCCCTTCTTCCTGCTTGGAAGGTGACCAGGATGCCCACCTGGAGTAACCATGTTTGAAGGACGGCAAAAGAGGAAAGCCAAAAGGAGCCCAGGTTGTTTACTCCTGGGCGCTTTCTCACTTGAGAGAACTCCTATCTGTTTAAGCCATTTTCAGCAGGGCTTTTGTTGTTTGCAGTCAAAGTACAAGCCTAATTTTAGGATCTTTCAGCTCAGAGGATAATTCCTCAGTGGTACTGTTGGGTTTAGTAGAAGTAAAACAACAATGATATTGTATTCATCAAGGTAACAATTTACGTTAGGAATTTTCAGACAATGACATGAACTCTGGAGAGCTCAGGGCCAGACCCATGAATACAGGCCCAGTGAAAGCACTGTTCCCATTGGGCCCTTAAACCTCTCAATCTGGTGACAGTACTCTTCCTATGAGATAAATTTCCATCAATTCCAGTGGACTCATTTGAAAAGCAGGATTATATCTTCCTTACTGACTTCTTGGAACAATGCATCTATGTTTGCTCTCTTAGGATCTAGTATTTAAACCCTTCCTGCTCCAAGGGATGCTTCCAAAGGTACAAAGATAAGGTGCGGTTTCCTGGCTATATCACTCCACCTACCATACTTGAGTTCTTTCACATAATCCCAGAAAATGAAGCAATGAAGACAAAGACAAATTCAGACCTAAAAGAGAGGAAAAAAGGGAGAATGGGAGGATGATGAGCATTAACTCCTATATAATATGATCTCCTAGGTCACGATCTGTTTGTCATGCCCCTCCACGTATACATTGGACACTCCTTGAGCATTTAAGTAACAGGACGACAGTGGTCAACTGGTAAAGTGAATCATGATACTTCTGCTTGCTTCCTCTTTGTATTAGGTGTCTATACAGAAGAAATAGGATTAAGAGCCCATTTTTCTCCCTGCCAATAGCCTAGTTGTATACATTTTAGGAGATTTTTTTTACTTAATTAAGGGGCACACTGGGGATTTGGTTATATTCTTTCTTGAGATATTATTTCTTTACTTTCCTCAACAAATATTTATTGAACACTATATTAATTATCTATTACTCCATGACACAATACCTCCAAACTTAAAACAAACTTAAAACAAAAAAATAAGCATTTATTATCTCACACAGTGTTTGGGTGTCAAGAATTCAGGAGCAACTTAGCCCAGTGATTACGGTTGTAGTCAAGATATCAATGGGGCTGCAGTCATCCAAAGGCTTGACTGAGGCTGAAGGATCCACTTCCAAGATTGCTCACTCACATGACTATTGGCAGGAAGCCTCAGTTTGTCACAGGCTGTTCATAGGAGACCTCACTAGATAGTGCCATTCCTTCCCAGAATGATTCTCAGTGACTCTTAGCTCCACCCTCTGAGTCATCTTTCCTTTTCCATCAAAGGTAACTCATGTGAGCAGCTGTATAGTTTTCTCAGCTTGTTTCTTCCTGTAGAAGTTTGGGTCGAGAGGCTGCTTTCGCTCTTATACTATCTCTGTCTCTTTTAATGAAAGCTGGCTGTATTTCTGAAAATACAGTCTGTGGGTCTGATAAAACTTTGTAGGTTTGCAGTCTTATTGGGGTTCACTCCATTAGCAACATCCACAAATTGCTTCAAGATAAGCCCTTCTTTTCTTGAGCTTCTCTGAGACTGTAGAGGGACAACATCCTTAAACTTCTTAGAAGCCCTGTTGACTTAATAGTTCTCCAAGCACAACCTTGGATCTTTCTGAGATCTTAAAGCATTTAATAGTCAGTTCCGTGGCTTCATCTTTAGACCATATTTTTCTAAGAGTACCCTCAAAAGAGTTTCCTAGAAGAGCAAACCAGGAAACTTTAAATATAACACTTCCTGGGCTTTTTGTGTTTATCAGTCCTTCCTTTAGCTTATCTCTCTCCTCTTAAATTTTACCATAAGGAGCAAGAAGAAACCAAGTGGCAGCTTCAACACTCTGACTGGAAATCTTCTTAGATAGCCAGTTCATCAGGTATATTTTCTAATTTCTATTATGTTGCTGAACATTTTGCCACTTCATAAGAAGGATCAACTTTCCTCTAATTTCCAATAGCTTTTTCCTTTCTTTCCTTTAAGCCTCGCCTGCAGCCTCCTCAAAGGCTATCAAGCTTCTACTGTCAGAATCTTCAGAACTCTTCAGGCTTCTCTAATAGTTTTTTCTAAGTCCGTGCAACTTCTGCCTGCTTCCCTGTTTCAAAGCCATACCCATGTTTCAGATTTTTATTATAGCAGCAGGGTACTAAAATCTGCATTAACTATCTATTGTTGTGTAACAATTACTCAAAAACTTAACATCTTAAAACAAAAAACATGTATTATCACACACAGTTTCTGTAGGTAGGAATTTGGTAACAGCTAGCTGGGAGGTAGTGGTGTAGGTTCTCTCATAATATTGCAGTCAAGATGTCAGCTAGGGCTGCAGTCATTGGAGGGCTTGACTGGAGCTGGAGGATCCATTTCTAAGAGAGCTCACTTGGCTGTTGGCAGGAGGCTTCAGTCATAGGGCTGCTTGAATATTCTCATGGCACGGCAGCAGGCTTCTCCTAGAGTGAATGATCTTGCAAGGGAAAGCAAGGCAAAGCCAGAATGTCTTTCATGACCAAACCTCAAAAGTCACAAACCATAATTTCCTCAATAACCTTTTGGTGGCATAGGTCAGCTCTATTCAAAATGGGAAGAGACCGCACATGGGCACAACTACCAGAAGGTGAGGATCTCTGGGGCCGTTGCAGAAGCTGACTACCACAAACATTTATCAGGGCCAAGGGTCTATGCAGGGCACAACTGGGGACAGAAGAAAAGGTCCCTTTCCTCAAGGAACTTTTATTCTAACTTCGGTGATTAGACATATACACAAAATAATGTGAAAAAAATCATTGAATTTTATAACCAAATTGCTGGGACTGTAAGGAAAAAGCACTCACTTGATGCATTTCTGTACTTATTTCTTCTACTAGTTTATAAGTTCCTGGCAGGGCCTCACTCATCTTTTTTCCCCACAGGGCTCAGCTCAGGGCCCTGCCAAATAGATGTTTAGTAAATAGTTCTTGAGTGAACAAAACCCTATAGCCAGGTCAGGGAAAACTAAAAACTAAGAATAGGCCATTGGGTCTAATGATTAAATCTCTATAGTTTTAATTGTTTAGAAAAATTATTTCAGGAGGCAACTGGAATAAAATTGAGATTACAAGGAGTTAAGGAGGTGATGAGAGTAGATCAAGTTTGGCAGTAAAAGGAAGGGTAGAGATGGGGTTCAGTTTAAAAGGAGTTGGCCAAAAGGTTATGTTCTAAGTTTAAGGGAAATTTGGGCATTTTTCTAGGCAAGAGAGGAGTCAGAAAGAAGAGAAGGGAAAATGGATGAGACAGGAACTTTGATAATTGATGGAACAATGGCCTAGGAAGGATTCACAAGCACAAACAGAAACTTGGAAAAGAAAAGGGACATTTCTTCCTTTGAAAAAAGGATAGATGATAAAGAGGCCTTTTAGAGAGATGAAAACGGAAGTTTTGTTAGGTCATGTTGAATGGCCTTGATTATTTTTCAGTGAAGTTGGGACACTGGAAGGGGGAAGAGCTGTTGGAAGGAGCTTGAGAAGGAGTGACCTCGATACTCCTGGATGGTAGGGAGCAGCCAGCTGAGGTTGGGTCATCTGGGTCTCTAGGAGAACCAGCGTGAAGGGTGGCATGATGCCCTCTGGCTTCACTCAGCAGGCTGTGAGGAAAAGGGCAGGAAATGGATAGAAAGTAACAGCTGTTGATAAAAATGGCCATGGTGGGGAATCTCGGGAGACCTGGTGCATCTGATTTCCACCCTGACTGATTGTTCCTGTTACGTGGAGTGATTTCTTTCCTTTGAAAATCACTATAAACCTTAGGCTGAGAAGAAATGGCATAATCTGTCAGTAAAATGTGTGGTGTGTGATGGGGAAAATACGGAAAAGGCTTTAAATCATTTTAACAATTCTTAGCGTGAACAATTTAAGATTCAGTCACTGATTAGCAGTGCTTCAGATCAAGTAAATAATGTCAATATCCTCTTTATAATTCAGCCCCTAGGAAATAAACACTGAGTTTTCATGATCTTCCATAGGTCCTATAATGAAATACATAGAGCCACCTGCATTTTATGGAAAATATTCTCAAAGATATAGGAAATAGTACTGGACCAGGACTTAGAAGACCTGGGTTGCAGTCCAGCTCTGCCACTATCTATCTGACTCTGGGGAAGTCACTTAATCACTGCTGGGCCTTGATCACTCATTTGTAAAATAAGAAACTGGATTAGATGCTCTCTAATGCCTTCCAGCTCTAGCATTTCATGGTTCTATGGTTTCTAGCCCATCAAATCACCTAGATTTTCCTCTGTGAATGCCATGAAAGTTGGACACTAGGGGTCACATTTAGATAACCACTCACACATTTGTCTGAGTCTGGTAAACATGCCCCATTTCCTTCAATAGATGGCTCTCAGCAGCTAGCTGATGATTGGTCTTGTTTCTCACTTAAAATGTTCTTAAATGGGATTGTGTTGTTTCCCTTTCTGGGGGGCTGAGGATTCTGGGGGAAAGTGAGGAACTTTCTCGATTCAGGCCTTTCCCTTTGGGTTCATGCTATTTTATTCTTTCACACAGGACCCCAAATTAGGCCTGTTTTTCATTCAGAGGGCAGATAAATTCTTCCTGAAGATTTCATATTTTTCCTCATCAATACCCTTTCTTGGCTGGGTGGGTGGTACACCCAAAGTAGATCACTTTTAAAAAATCAGAGTTGCCTTCATGGAAAACCATTTTTGAGAGCTCCTCATTCAATGATCCGAATTTCTTCCACAACCTGTTTTCATGATCTATTTTGCTTTCAGGAGAAGTCACCTAAGATGGACTCCTTCCCCAGTTTCTTTCCTAGAAGGTCTCTGCAATCTTTCTTTATTATGTTCCAATTTCAGCATTCCTCTGTCCAGCCTAAGTCACATTTCCCCTACCTTAATGTTCAATTCTCAGGGAAGGTGGGGAAGTAAAATTATTAGTCAACACAGGGAAGGGAAATGTTATAAACCATTCCCACACTTAATAGCAATGCTTCCTTGCATCACAGTTTTCCAAGTGTTTTTACATATATTATTTCCTTTGAGTATCACTTGTGTTCCTTACACACACACACACACACACACACACACACACACCTGTATCTCCTTTGCTAAGAAATAAAACCTAAGAGGGACACAGGAAGGAAGGTAAAGCAGTGAAGGCAGCCAGCCTGGAAAAGTGGGCGAAACTCTAGTCTTGGCAACCTGGATTAAGTCCTGACTCTGTGCATCTCTGGGCAAGTCACGCTCACTCTCTGAGCCTGGATTTCCTCATCTGAAGATTACGGATATGAATCCGCCCACTCTACCCATGGGCTCTGGGCTATCAGGAAGATGGTCATTTCTTACCTTCCTGCAACCAGTTTGCCCTGCTCAACTTCCTGAATGAGAGTTTAAAGGAAATGCCAGTCAGAGGTCTACTATTTACTCCTGGCTTCCCCCTCCCTCCAATCCTGGTACTCTGAGCTATGAAGACAACCTGGAAGAAAATCAGAAGGACCTTTCCTTCCTTCCTTCAGGCTTAGAGACAGCAGGGGGACAGGGATCCCTGCATCCTCTCCTTAAAAGACAAAGACAGTCCTCTCCTCTTTCCTCCTGCTCTTGTTCCCCCAGGAGCCTCAGTGCCTGCATGTTACCATCATCTCACTACTCCAAACTCCTCAGATCAGAGGACTCCGGGGGTGAAGCTTGGGTGCCACGATGGACCAAGACTTGCACACCCCTTGCTTTTTCCGCTGACGCTTTGCTCCTACTGCAGTTTTGTGGTAACTCTCCCAGGGTAGGAAGTTGTTTAATTTCCTCCACCTCTTTTCTAGACTTAGAATACTCTCCTTTATAGCAAAACATGCTGGAAAGTATTGGTGTTGGAGTCAGAAAGATCCACGTTCCCCGGGCAACTAGTTGGGCAGGTTACTTAACCTCTCTGAGCCCTGGTTTTCTGCTAGTGCAGGATATGGCACAGTGTGGGAGCTCGGGATGCTGCGTGGGACTTTTCCTGTTGTCCCAGGATTTTGGAGAAAGCAGAAGTGAGCACAGTAGGCACTAAGCGGTCTGCATTTCAAGTTCCGCGTGCAGCCAGTATGCTTAGGAAGAAAAGAGAAGGAGCCTCCACCCCATCTATGGGCTGGAAGGGTGTGGAAGTGGATCCTTGTGTCCATAAAGAGGAGCTCAGAGGGTAGTGGAGACGCAGGAGGTGTGGGGCTGCCAGGTGGCCTCAGGGTTACATGATGGGATGCCCAACCCAGCAGAAGAATCGCAGTGTGTGGGTCCCAAGGGAGATATAGATGCCCCTTTGGGGAAAGAAGTTCAACAATGGAGGGGCTGGAGTGAAGCGGAACCCCACCCTAGGAAAACCTGGAGTGCCATCTGTGTGTAGAACACCCATTAGCAGAGGCCACCAGCAGTAGGCAAGAGTTTGGCCCGGAGTCGGAAAGGTGGAGAAGGAGAAGGCTCAAAGGCAGAAAAAGAGAGAAAACAGTGTGAAGAACAGTTTTCATTTACTCTCATCCCAGAGCTGATGGGAGAGGAAGAGCTGAGATTGGAATGAAGTTTTAAAGTGAGTAAATTGAGACTTAAATATCAAACTGAGATGGCTGCAAACACTATAGGTGGTTAAGAGTGTTAGCAGAAAGAAGCTGGCAAAGGGGTATTTATGGACAAGTTACCATAAATAGGAAAGGAGGGTATCAAGAGAGCCTATTTAGGAGTAATTGGGAAAACTAAAAAAAAAAAAAATTAATTAATGTTCCTGCCTCAGTGAGCTGAATTTTCTCCTCAGTAGTCCAGTTATATCACTAATTGGTAGCTTATTGTTTGGGTGGCACTTAAACCCTTTCTAGCTGCTGCTGCTTTCCCCATCAGAGAGATTCTCTTTTTAAAAATATTTTTTCATTATTTGCCTTTCTGTTTGGCTCCCTTTCAAATCTCTGTGCTCTCTTCTTCAGAATGCCCCATTTTGCCTAATGAGTTCTATTTCTTTTCTCATCTTGATGAATATTTTAAACATATTTGTTTGAAAAATCACTTTCAGATTAATCTAATACTTGTAGTTCTCTGGGTATAATTTCTCCTGTTTTTTCGCTGTTGATTATCTCTGAGCAAGCTGCATTTCCTTATTTGCTTCAGCTTATGTACAGTGGAAATCATCTTCTTCAGTGTCCTATGCATACCTGGGTCATGGAGACAGCCCTTCAGCTCTGTTTTGTGATCACCTCTGACAGGGTCCTAAGATGTTTGCCAGTGTCTCAACTCTGTGCTTACCTCTTTGTGTCTATGTCTGTCTGTGTGTGTGTATGTACAGGGAAAGGTCTGGCCATACAGCTGCATGCACAGCAGTCTGGGGGCTCTGATTTTTCATGGCTGACTCTTCTACCCGTAACCGGGATTGGCAGTTGCTTCCAAGCCAAGTCTATGAACTGCAGACAAAGATTTCCTCAACTTCCAGCTTTGTCCAGGGAGTCAATTCAATTTCCCCACTTGCGCAGGGCCTGTGGCCTCTGTGATGGTTAATCTTATTTGTCAACTTGGCTAGGCTGTGGTTCCCAAGCATTTCATCAAAGACCAGTCTAGATGTTGCTGTGAAGGTATTTTTAAATGTGATTAACATTTAAATCAGTAGACTTTGTGTAAAGCAAATTCTCCATAATGTGGGTGGGCCTTATCCAATCAGTTGAAGGCCTTAAGAGCAAAGACCAAGGCTTCCTGAAGAAGAGGGAATGCCTCCAGATCGTAGCACAGAAATTCTGCCTGAGTTTCTAACTTTGGCCTCAAGACTGCAACATTACCTTTCTTTCCCCCCCCAATTTAAAAAATTGGAGTAAAATGCATATAATGTAAAATTTACCATCTTAACCAGTTTAAGTGTACAGTTTAGTGGTATTATATACATTCATAACGTTGTACAGCCATCACCACCATAATATTACCACAACTCTTTTCATCTTGTAAAACTGAAACTCAATACCCATTAAACAATAACTCTTAAGTCCCCGCTTCCCAGAGATCCTAGAAAACACTTTCTATCTCTATGATTTTGACTACTCTAAGTACTTCATGTAAGTATTTGTCTTTTTTGTGACTGGCTTATTTCACTTAGCATAATGTCCTCAAGTTTCATCCATAGTTTACCACGTGTCAGAATTTCCTTCCTTTTTAAGGCTGGATAATAGTCAATTGTATGTATATATTATGAATGTATATACCACATATCGATTATCCCTTCATCCATCTATGGATACTTGGGTTGCTTTCACATTTTAGCTATTTTGAATAATGCTGCTATGAGCATGTGTGTACAAATATTTCTTTAAGACTCTGCTTTGAATTCCTTTGGATATATACCCAGAAATGCAGTTGATAGATTGTATGGTAATTCAATTTTTAATTGTTTGATGAACCCAACATGCTGTTCTCCACAGTGACTATACCGTTTTGCACAAAGGTGCTAAGCTTTGTCAACACTTGTTATTTTCTGGTTTTGTTGCTGCTGGTTTTGTTTTGGTTTTGTTTCTATAGTAGCCATGCTAACGGGTATGAGGTGGTGTTGGTGCTGACTTGCAATATGGATTTTGGACTTGCCAGTCCCTATAATCATGTGAGACAGTTCTTTAAAATAAATCTCTCTCTCTCTGTCTCTCTCTCTCTGTGTATCTATATCTATATCTAGATCTAGATCTAGATATAGATATATGTATATATATGTTCTCCTATTGGTTCTGTTTCTCTGGAGAACCCTGGCTAATAATCCACATCCCGCCGCCACCCCATGATGTTTCTCCCTAAAGAGCTGTCGAAGGGAGCTCCTTAAAATGAAAATCAGCAAGTCACTATTCGGATCAGAAAAATGCTCCAACAGCTTCCCATTTCAAACAGTGCAAAAGCCAAAGTATTTACAATGGCCTGCAAGGTCCTAGGTGCTCTGGCCTGCCTATTCCTTTTCTCTTCTTTTAAAGTAAATTTTATTTATTTATTTATTTATTTATTTATGGCTGTGTTGGGTCTTCGTCGCTGCGCGCGGGCTCTCTCTAGTTGCAGTGAGCGGGGGCTACTCTTCGTTGCGGTGCACGGGCTTCTCACTGCAGTGGCTTCTCTTGTTGCAGAGCACGGGCTCTAGGCGTGCGGGCTTCAGTAGTTGTGGCTCGTGGGCTCTAGAGTGCAGGCTCAGTAGTTGTGGTGCACGGGCTTAGTTGCTCTGCAGCATGTGGGATCTTCCTGGACCGGGGATAGAACCCGTGTCCCCTGCACCGGCAGGCGGATTCTTAACCACGGCCCCACCAGGGAAGCCCCCTGCCTCTTCCTTTTCTATCGTTGTCTCCTTCTATTCTCCCTTTCAGGCTGGTTCAAGTTGAAGAGTGTTGTTGTAAAGATAAAGTGGGTAATACTGTGGACATACATGGACAATACAAAGACAGGAAACAAATGACATGTCAGAGATCTAACGGAGTCACAACTGGGAACTGGTAAATTGAGGATCAAGGCTACTGTTCTGTCTCTCAGGGGTTCATAGTCTCTCTTTGCTCTGCTCCACACACCCCCTCCATCCATGTGTGTTCCTTTGTCTGTCCTCTGCTCACTCATCTGCACACGGGCTCCAAGTGCCCAAAGTCATCCTAACATGTAGCAGGCACTGATCTAGGCCCTCTGGACAAAGCAGTAAAGAAACCAACAAAAGTGATTGTCTTTCTAGAGCTTATGTTCTAGTGGGGTGGGGTGGGGGTAGGGGATAGGGGAAAAATATAAAATAAGATGTATATACAAAGTATATATTACACCACAGGGCTAAAAGTGCTGAAACACCACAGGGAAGAAGAATAGAGAAAATTGGAGAGGTGTGATGCCAAACAAGGTGGTAGGGGAAGGGGGTCATTGAGATGATGATTAGAAAAATCTGTGGGAAGTAAGGAACCAGGCAGAGAGAGGGGTGGATGGGGAGAGTAGGAGTGAGGTCAGATTGCTGCGGGGTAGAATGCAGATTAGGAAGGGCCCTGAAGACCACGAAGGTTTTGGCTTTTACTTTGGGTGAGATGGGGAATTTTGAGTAGAGGAATTCTCTGATCTGGCTCCTATTTTAACAAGATCACTCTGACTGCTATGTTGAGAATAGACTGCAGGGAGACAAGGAAAGAAGAAGGGAATCCCTTTAAAAGGTTATTCCAATAATCTGGGAGAGTGATCTGGTAGCTTGGACCTGAGTGGAAGCAGCTAGAGCCTTTTACTACCCTGGTATGGTTTGGGGTCAATTCTTTTTAAAGGGCTTGTGGGATGGATGGGGCAGAGACCAAAACACGATCAAAAATGATTAAAGTCCCCTTTTAATAATCCTACAGATGGTTGCCACACCATCTGTGAGCAGATAATCACCAAATTTGATCACCAAAGGCTCATTTGTCACTCCCCTTGCCATCTCCTTGAGGTGTTGGGTAGCACTTGTTCTAAATGTGGAAACTACATTTTAAGAAAATTTGTTCAGTGAATAATTTAATTAGAAAGGAGCCTTTGCATATTTCACAGGCTTTTATCTCTATTCTGAAATTAGTTGATAACTCCTTTCTGGAGACCTGTAGTCATCCTGTTGATATTAAACAGATCACAATTGCCCTGATGGGATTCCAGAGCAAGATTATGCTACAAGGTATTAACCTCTGCAGACCTCACCATTTATCTAGTTGATGCATAGGGCCTTGAAGTAATTTTAAAACTTTTTTCCATCTTAAGAAGATAAATGAAATGAATTGAAACACTGGGAAACTTATTAAGATAGTCTGAGGATCACTCTAAGTGGAAAAGTCAGATTACATCCAGGAATCTCACTTTGGAGGACTCATTCCTTCCCTTAACTCATGGGGCCACCTCCTTTTGTGCACAGTAGGCCCTCCAGGGACAGAGGGAGGGCGAAGCGCTCCCTGGTAACATCTTTCCGGTCTTCAATGGTGACTGTGCGACTTCTGCTCAGGGTCCATAAAGAGTGGAAGGAACCAGGCATGGCCCCAAACCCAGATGTCCCGGAAGCCTGTACCTGATTCTCAAAGCCTCCCCCAATATGCCTCAGAGTTTGGAGTTTTAGAGAAGGAAGACAAGGCCCGAACAGGGGCTTGGGAACCATGTGAGATCTAGCTTTGTCGTCCCCGGGCACAGGCCAGCGATGGGCAGTACGCAGGGAGAAAGTGGCCCATTGTCTTTTCCACAGAGCCCACAGTGCCTTTCAGAATGAAAGATCTGAATGTTGTCTCCATATCGCTGCTTCTCAGACTTGTGAATATTAACATTTGGTGTCTAAAAGGCCATGGCAGGGCTTCCCTGGTGGCGCCGTGGTTAGGAATCCACCTGCCAATGCAGGGGACGCGGGCTCGAGCCCTGGTCCGGGGAGATCCCACATGCCGCGGAGCATCTAAGCCCGTGCACCGCAACTACTGAGCCTGCACTCTAGAGCCCACGAGCCACAACTACTGAGCCCGCAAGCCACAACTACGGAAGCCCGCGTGCCTAGAGTCCCTGCTCCGCAACAAGAGAAGCCACCGCAATGAGAAGCCCGCGCACTGCAACAAAGAGCATCCCCCACTCACCGCAACTAGAGGAAAGCCCGTGTGCAGCAACAAAGACCCAATGCAGCCAAAAATAAATAAATACATACATACATAAATGTAAATAAAAATATGTTTAAAAAAAAAAGCCCATGGCAAATTTCCTTTGGCTTTATCCTATTCATTAAAGAAGCTAAGTTGAAAGAATACACACCCCGACAGGAATCCATGAAGCCATGCTCACTTTGAATGAAACAGAGGGTAGGTTGTAAAGATATACTACAACTTTCTTGAACTGAACTTTGAACAAAAAACTATTGCTCACCCTGGGCTGAAACAAAGGCCCTGAAGATGAATAAGGAGATTCACGATGGCCCAGGGCTGACGTGGGCCATAAGGCTGGCTGCCTGTCTTGGGCATCTGTCTGTGGCAGGGAGGGTTCCCAGGCCCATCTCTGGTCTAGATGGGGGGCTGGTTGAGATTCCAGTTTCATCTTCAATGACGGCTTGTGTACAGCGTGTAAAATGACTGTCAGCTGAGCTGAAGGGACTCTGCCGTGGTGATGTGTCCTACACAAAGACATGTCAAACCTAAAGGCCTTAGATGACTAGGAAAGGAGCATTGGAGACCACTGCGGGCAGTGTTTACCACAACTGGTGGTAGCCTCCTGGTTTGGGTGAGAAAGATAGAAAATGGGAAGGAGAACTCCAGGCTGGGTTCAAGCCCTGTGGCCCCAGCCCCAGCTTTCCCTTTTGGGGTGAATAGCCAGGCTGAGCCTAAGAGGAGGAGGAGAGAAGCTTGACTTTCTCCTGCAGTGGGTTAGGAGGCCAAGGTTTGGTGACCACAGTAAGTCCCCAGGATGCTCTGGAACTGATAATAGGCTACAAATCAAATTATTCATGCCTCTGTCACCCTCAAGGAGAGATTTCCTTTCCCTGAAGAAACAGGCAGAAGCCACCTCTGGTTCTGGGGACTGTCTTCTGAAAGGTATCTGGTCTGCCTCAGCAGAAAGAAGCCAGAATGTCCCAAGGTGGCTGTGGTTCCTGGCGCTTGAGAGACCTTTCTGGCACTGTGTTAGAGCTGGAATCCTGGGGCCAGGCCCAGAGGAGTACATTTGGACAAATTCAGAGCAAGCAGGCCTGAGGCGTGTACGGGAGCAAGCTGGCAATGTCCAAAAGCTGGAGGAGGCAAGAGCAAAAAGTGTGAGCAGGCAGGTGGTGCAGGCACTGGGGCAGCAGGCAGGTTCAGTAAGTTCCCAAGAGCCCAGCTAAGTGCGCAGGCAGTCTGGTTAAAAACTTGGGACCGAGTGAACAGAGAGCTCTTATTCCTCACACACTAGAGTGAGGTATTGAGAAGCCTTACCAGTCTCAGTGTCTCTTTACTCACCCCCTAAGGAAAGAGAGGCCAGTACCATGTTTCTAAAGTCTGAAAGGCCCTCACATAACAGCCTGTGCCGAAAAACACCCCCCTACGCCCCCAGCTCCCCCGCCAGCCCAACATACACATATACCTCTGGGATGGGAAGTAAAGAGCTTTCATGTTTTCAGGCCCCTTGAGGAAGTTTAAACTGGGTCCTCCCTCTGGAGGGGTTAAGGTTAATAGAGGATAGGTCTTGAGTCAAGGATGTAGAAGTGGCTGGACCCAAAAGGGATTGCTGAGGGAATTCCCCGAGCCTGGGAAGATGGAGAAGAAGCAGACAGGGGACCGCAGCATGAGAAAGTGGACTGGATTTGCACTTGATCACGTGATCCGCCAGCCAGCCCTCCTCCCCTTACCGACGCGTCCACATTCCATTCCTCAATAACCTTTCTCTGACCTCTCACCCAGTATTCTGTCTCCTCAATTCAGAACTTAGCGAAATGGCCATGATCTCAGGAACACAGAGGCTTAAAACAATCTTCTAACCATTGCTTTGTCCAGACTATGCAAATTCTGCTTTTGCATCTAAGTGTCAAGACCCAAGAACCCTTTTAAAAGGTAGCCATGCTTTGGAATTAAACCTCTCTTAATCTTTTAAATTGAAGATAGATTCCAGGGTCAACATAAAAAACAACCAGAGAGGGGCTTCCCTGGTGGTGCAGTGGTTGAGAATCTGCCTGCCAATACAGGGGACACGGGTTCGAGCTCTGGTCTGGAAAGATCCCACGTGCCACGAAGCCCCTTGCACAGAAACGAAGACCCAACACAGCCATAAATAAATAAACAAATAAAATTTTAAAATCTTAAAAAAAAAAAAAACCAGAGAAAAGCCTAATCCCCATTGTTTAGCATTTTCCAAAGTTCTCTTCCTTTTTTTGCCTTTGCACTATATATGTGTGTTTATGTACCCAGAAATAGTCTACATTAAATTATGGATTAAGTTTGTTTTCAGCAATAACGCAAATGTCTGAAAGTCTTCAGACTCTCCAACAGCTAATGTCTTTCCTTCTGCTATTCATACATAAAAAAGTAAATTTTACTTAATTTTGTTTTGAGTCCTCATCATAAGAACTGTCCTCTCAGTTGATTGGCTAAAGTGGAAAACTAAATGTTAGTTGATTTTCAAAACAAGGTTTTGAGATCGCTTTGTTCACATGTGATCCCTTGCTTGCTGTGAATTTATATTCAAAAAGAAAATCTCTACTCATTGGATTAACTCTAAAAGATAATGTGTAGCCATAGTAACCTCCTAGACATCACTTTATTAGCCACAAAGCTTAGAATAATTGTTTCTGCATCTATTTATTAAGTGTACACCTCTACTTCCACAAAGGATCTGAAGCAGCCCTTTGGAATATCAATAAACATCTATCTCCAGGTCACACATATAACAATAGCTCACAGTAGTACTTATATGTTTTCATTTTTAAAATATTTAAATGATTTTGTCAAAAGCTTAAAAATTATATATTTTTATATATTTTATATTATTTAAGATAACTGTAATTTTGTACATTTCTGTGTTCCTGAATAATGTAACCCTATGGAACTTGAAATTCACATTATCACGAACAAGTCGACCATATGGCTCAGTTATTATGTGAAGGCCACAGCGAGAAGACCCAAGGTCCCCACACTTCTCCCTGTTGTCTTGGACCAGCAGCAGGTGCCATGCTCGTTCTCATTCATCAGTATCAAGTATTGGGGAGAATCTTATCAGTTCTCTTTTTACTCAGCTAGTTGGCATGATTTCTTCTTTAATTGAAACTCCATTACTGCATATTCTGTAAACCACCTTTCTTTCTTATCCCCCTTCCCTTTTTTGGGTATCTTCCTCAAACTTATCTTGAGCCCAACTATCTCTTTCTGTGACAAAAATGAAATTTTGTCACAGTTTTCCACCATAGCTTCCAAGGTCATTTGAAACCTGGGTGCTAGTAACAATTACCAGTCTGCTGTCATGTTAGAGCAAAGGCAGAAATTGTAATTCATTTTATACTGGCTTTTCTCAAACTATATTCCACAGAACACTAGTTCATCCAAATGTCAATGTGCGTTATGAGAAAAAGCTCTGTGGTGAGTATGGTTTGTGAAACACTGGTGGTTATAACACACATTAGCATTTTAAAGACTCCAAGAAGTCCTACAGTCAAGAAATTTGCTTAATTTGACTCTTCCCATATTTACCTGCCACAGACACCACCACTAATACCACTTTTGTGAAATACAATTTGGGACGTAAATACTCACCGTTCTTACAGACTACCGGGGTAGACAGTAATTATCCAGATGATGCAGAGGAGGATATATTTACAAACTGAGATAATTACTCTTAAGACCCTGACTTAGGCTGGAGGTTGGAGAATATCTTTTCAAGGATGTCAGTCTTTGCTCAAGACCTGATTTGTGAGTAGGAGCTAGCGAGGAGCCTTCCTCAGGTCATGTGGCCCATTCGTCTGTCTCAGTGGAATGGCCCCTAGGCTTCTAGGTCAGCTCAGAAGACACGGGCTGGGAAAAGATATTTCATTCTCTGTGACATGTGGCCATCCATTTTAGTCCCTGGTAATGTTGAGATTCCCTTAGAGAGGGAAAGGGAAAGAACAGAGAAACCACGGAAGCTTTCTGGGGAAACAAGAACCCTCATAGGATTAGGAGACAGCTGGGATGTGGGAGGTGGTAGCTGGAGGGAGGAAAGAGGGAGATGCCAAAGATAGCATCCATTTTTATAAGGCTTAAGTTATTTTTACAAATGATCGTACAGACCGTTCAACTGTGGTCTGTGAAACATAGACTGTCACTCGTCTGTAGTTACAGGATATTGTGTAGTACAAACCTCAGGAGTTTAACATATTTTCCATCGTACACTTGTTACTTGAATGCTGAAATTATCCACCTTTAGCGACGAATGGACTAAATTTAGTATTTAAAGGATTGAGACCAAGTGCAGGAGGCATTCACAATTAGGGAAGCAATTATGGGTTTATTTAAAGACCATAAAGTTGAGAATTCTTTCTTTGATTTTTTTTTTTTTCAGGGAAGATTATCTGAACATTCTGCTCCCTCTGACAGGGTATTTAGTTTTGAGAAATTTGATATTCACCTACTTCTAGGCTCCCCTAAATGCAATACAGTACAGTAAGGCAGACCTTAGTGCAACATTAAACAGATAGATGGTGGTGGCTTGTCAGGAGTAATGTGGTTCTTGATGACTGACCAACAGAGGACTATTGATACATGATTTACCTTAGCAGGTAAGTTCTGGCCTGGGAGATCAGATGGTCAGAAATCCAGGAATCTAGCAGAGAGTGACAGAGAGAAAGAGAGAGAGAGAGAGAATGAGAAGAAACAAAACACTTAGACCAAGTAGGGAGTGCAAGTAGGACAGATTTTCATGAAAGGATAGGGTCTCCAAGGGTTGAAGCTTAGGGGAGGGGCAAGAAACTAAGAGTGTTAGGAAGAGACTGTATTGCTCTCAAGCAGTACAAACCTACTGCGCAACATGAGATTTAAGCCTGCCTCAATGGTGCACACTCAGTGTTGTGAGAACTCCTCTTCTGGCAGCAAATCCAGAGCTACTAGACTGGCCCTGAGGGTTTAGGGAACAGAATCAGAACAGAACAGGGTAAAGAGTTGTGGTGCCAGAGAAAGCCCTTAGAAATGAACTCTTCCAGCCGCATTTTGATTTTTGGGTTGGTGGCATTGTAAAGTGAGCACGTGACTGTGGGTAGTAAAAACACAAAGTGAGAAGCCCTCTCTACAAGCTTCCTCTGGAGGAAACCTCACTAGTTTGTAGTTGAAGTCCAGAGAAATCTGTCTGTCATTTAATTGTCAATGTTATGTGTTCTTCAGAGTGTGGGTTCTGGAATCGAACGGGCTGAACCTCGAATCCTCACTTAGCCACTCAGTAACTGCTGTATCAGTCAGGGTCCCTTCAGGAAAACAGAGCCATGCCAGTTACTAGATGAGACTTAATACAGAAAACAAATTACAAATGGAATGAAAGAAGTAAAAAGCTAAACAGGAGACAATGAGAACACCCAAAGAATAGCAAAAGTAGGAGCCTAAAGAGTCAAAGGGAGGATGGGAGCTGGGAACGTGGAAGAAAGGCACTCCTGTGGGATCTGGGACACGAAGAAGATGCAGTTATTGCCAGAGATGCTACCCAAAGCAGGAAAATATCCTGGCTTCTCCCTTCCTTCAGCTCTTCAATTTCTTGCCAGTGAACCTCTTTGTGAGCCAGAAGCCAGTTGGCAAGGGAAGCTAGTTGCACAGCCAGCAAAGCAGAGGAAGGCCAGGAAATAAGTATGAGAGCAGACAGGCAAATGACCAGCCCAGGAGCTCTGTGATCCATCTGCTTAATGTTTATAGCCTCAGTTTCCTCATTAGTAAAATGGGAATATTATTCCTACCTCTTATGGTGTTGGGATGCTTAAATGACTTAACATATGTTTCGGTTGAGTTTTCTTGGTTGTAAGGAATAGTCTCACACACAGAACTTCAAGTAGCTGGAGTGGCAGAAGGGAGACAGCTGAAAGCTATGCGTGAAAGCAGGGAAGTAGAGGTCCAAGCCCAGGGCCAAGCTTCAGGGTAACCACGGTGGAGCCAAACAAGCAGCCTCTGGGAGAAAGGGCAGAAATGACTGCAGAGCTGTGTCTCCTGGAGGCTGAAATCAGAAAGACCTTGGCAATCGCCAGCACTCCTCTGGATCTCTGTGGTGCGAGTTGTAGAATTTTGCTTTCTTTCCTACATTATCATGACTCCACATTTCTCTGTGGGTTTGGTTTCCTCTTTCAGCTATCAAGTTGCATCTTCATCTTCCACTCTAAAGCTTGTAAGTTTTGGGGTCTCGGGGTTTCTACTTCCTCATGACTTTGGCTTGATTGTGATCCATCAGAGCCCTTTTGTCTCCTCTCTGTCTCAGGATCTTTCAGCTTTAGTTCGCACTGAAAATTGTTTACCTCTTCACATATTTCCCAATTTAACTTCATTAGACCAAGACTCTTATAGGGCCAGTTCCTTTTCGTTTGGTGAAACTTTTCATTCCATGGCCCCTCATAGGAGCCCTATGGCTTGGATGCCTTTGGTAAGGAGCCCACCATTGGTCCAGTCAGCAGTTTTGGAGGGAGTAGGGCAGGGTGATATGGTCCAAAATACAGCTTCCTAGCACTGTCCCTTTAGAAGGGGCTGTGGATTGGTAACCAGCAGGGGGCCTCGCTTCTGTCCCTGTGTTCTCAGGGGTATTTTGGTTCCTGTTATCCTACAGGAGCTAGAACTCCTGGCCACTTCTGCTCACTTATGGTTCAGACCTCAATGGTCCCACTTTCCACTTTTTCTCCTCTGATTATAGTTCATAGAGATAATTATCTTGTTTGGAACATGGCCATGCTTATTTATTTATTTATTTATTTATTTATTTATTTATTTATTTATTTGTGGCTGTGTTGGGTCTTCGTTGCTGCACACTGGCTTTCTCTAGTTGCGATGATCAGGGGCTGCTCTTCGTTGCAGTGCATGGGTTTCTCATCAGCGTGGCTTCTCTTGTTGTGGAGCACGGGCTCTAGGCACGAGGGCTTCAGTAGTTGCAGTGTATGGGCTCAGTAGTTATAGATTGTGGACTTAGTTGCTCTGCGGCATGTGGGATCTTTCCGGACCAGGGCTTGAACTGTGTCCCCTGCACTGGCAGGCAGATTCTTAACCACTGTGCCACCAGGGAAGTCCCGGCAATGCTTTTCTATTTCCTTTTTTTCTATTTTATGTATCACAACAATGCCTTTGGAGCAAAACAAGGAAGGCTCAAATTTTGAACTTACAACGCCATATTGACTAGAGTTCATGCCAATAATTTCTAAAATTTATGACTAATACAAAGCTGGAAGTTATCAAAATTAAGTTCTTATGAGAAACTCTTTTAAGAGGAATGGGTGACCAAGTGGAGAAAAGAAGAAAGAGATAAAGATAATCTTAGCTCACAGATTGAGGGAACATGATGTTGATACCAGTGAAGGTACCTAAAAAACTAGAGTGTTGTGAAGAATATAACTCAGGCATAGGCAGTTTTGGAGACTGAGGTCTCCTTATCTTAAAATCAATAACTCTCTTACATTAACAAAACAATAAAAACCCATAAACAACAATAACAATAAAATCAACAAACAACTGAAAGACTGGTATTGGTGAGTGGATGACTCAAGTGATAAAGGGAAACGAGCTCAAGGACAATTTTAGAGATTGAGATGAGGGTGAGACACTTTGTCTTAAAAATCATCAAATCCTCCTTGCCTCCTCCCAACACACTGGCCCCAAATCTCAAACCAACCAATAAAAAATCAAGAATAGACTGGGACTAGGCAATATATGAAACCATGTGAAAAAAGTGAATGGCCCATGGGGTTTGTTGTTGAGTGAACAGAGTTTCTAGGGAGAAAAGGATTATAGCAAAGGATTTCTCAGCCCATCTCAGTTTCTGTTACACAGGTGGACAGAAAGGAGGGGAAGGCAGAACTAACCAACTCAACTCTGTCCGCCAAACTCCAGGGTCTGTGTGGGTCCAGGGCACTGCCCCAGACTGGCTGTGAATGAGGACTCTGTCTTTCCTCAACTTCTCTATGGCCTGTCAGGATTTACACCTATTGTTTTCTTCACCAAAGCATTTGGGGGAGTCCTCTCACCTTCTGGAGTCGGGGGTAGGGCAAAAGAGGACTAAGAATGTTCTGGCCTCGGCATCTCAGGGAGAGAAAAGCAAGGCTTTCTGAGGATTAGGATGTACACTGTGGGGCTTTTTACTGCCTTTCAGACTTACAGAGTGAACCCAGATTGATTAAGGAGTGAAAGAACTGTCTTCAGAGATGGGACACTTCCTGGTTGGAAATTTTCTGGCTGGACTTACTGATTGGAGAAAGGAAGGCTCATTTAGTGCTGCCAGAAAAGAAAGGTCTGGCTGACATCTGCGGGGTTGTTCTTGTCTTCAGAGTAGACAGGATATTGACTAGCTGCCTCCTGGATGATTGTACTGGGGCTGAAAAGTGGATCAGGCCCTGGAGAGTCAGAGGGGATAAGTCCAAAGAGCGATGAATCTGACATGGAGGAGTGGAGGGTTAACAGGGGAGTCGAGCGACCTGAGACCCCTTCTGGTTCCTGAGACCCTCTCACAGTGTGGCCTGGACTTTTCTTTCCTCTTCAACAAAAAGGAGGATTGCACAAGATTATTTTCAAAGTCCCTCCAATTCTAATACTCATTCATATAGGTTGGGTAGGGGGATGAGGGCACACAGGGCATAGAGAATGGTTCAGTTGGAAGCCGAGGGTACAGTTTGACTTTAAACATCAAAATGGCAAAAATGGTAAAGAGAAGAAAGGACCTAGTTTCTCTCCTCTCAGAAAGATCAGGAGATTTTAGATTTGATTTCATCAAAGTTTTTTCTTTTTTCTCTAAAAAAAAAAAAAAGATCATACTGTATTTTACATATAATCCCTTCTAATGACTTCAGTACTTCACCAGCCTCTGTGTAGCTACTGGTTTTCACATTTAAGGTGGGAGATCTTCATTTAAGGATCTTAAAAGTTTGGATATGAAGCTCACCCATGGCCACACTCTGGGAAATTACAGAGGTTGTGTCTAATGTTTTTGTTCCTTTACTGTTTATTCAGGTCCATCCCTCACCTTTTCTTCCAGATAGAAGAGTCCAGAGGAAATGCATCTTTAGATTCATTCACTATTTATCCGATATTTGTTGAGAGCTGCTAGGTGTTGAGACCTAGCCCTGAGATAGATGCTGGTGACAAAGGAGGAAACAAGACAGATGCGATCCCTGGCTTCTTGATAGCTACAGACAGGTGTGCATGTGGAGGGGCACAGCCTGGAAACAAGAAAGCAGAAAATAAGTTATGTGATTATGTACTGTGATGAGTGTTATGAAGTACACAGAGGGCTGAGGGAGGGGAAATGGTCGGGTGAAAGCGAAGCCATCTGGGTGTGGGGCAGGGGTAGGAGGAACTCTTCTGTATGGGAAGAGGTGTCTTTGCAGAGGTCACATTTCCTCTAAAAGTTGATAAGGGAAAGCAGTTATGCCAAGAATGCAGACCTGATTCTGGGCAGAGCAAAACTGTAGTGGCCTCTGGCACGTAAGAGTGACTAGTGAAAGGAATTGATGGATCCCCAGAGCGCTGGGAAGATGAATGCACCTGCTCTTTTCTACACACTATCATATATGGAATTTTAATTTGTAAGATTTAATTTAGCTATCAAGAATACCTTCCTAAGTTTAGATATATGAAACACTGGCAAAGGCTCTTTAAGATGACTCTGGAACTGCTCAGCAGGCCTGAACTTCTTCAGCACAGGACCTGTCAGAAGTGGGCTCAGCGTGTTGTCTCTTTCCCTGTGAAGGCCAAACAGGGATACTTGTTTGCAAAGTTTGGGAGCGGAAAAATCTCCACTTTTTTTTTTTTTTTAAATTGTTCCATCAGTGGAAGCCCAAAGAAAGGAAAATGAATTCAAATGATAATAGTTAACCTTTATTGAACCTAATCTTTGCCAAGCTCTTAGTAATTGTTTTACATGTTTATTTTAAGCTTCATCTTTATTAGGTAAGAGTTATCATTATCCCAGTTTTACACATAAAGGCAAGTACAAAGAGGTCCATCTGACGTAAGACCCCAAGGCATAGGACTCCAGACCCTACTCCCTTAACCATTAGGCTACACTGCTCGAGGCATCAGTTTCCCATAAGGAATTTGGCTTACACAACATTAGAAAGGAGGCGTGGAGTTTCTGTCTGTTTCTAGAGTTCTTTAAAAGAATGTCAATTTTCCATCCAAGAGTGAGATTTGTGGAACTCAGGAATTTGTACTTTTAGATTGTTGTCTAGTGGATTCTAAATGCTATTGGCTAATGTTTGAAAAGCACACACAGGGACATTCACAAGTATGGAGCCAAGAGGCTGGATGGACTCTGAATTCCTTCAATAATAACAATAACAGTAATAATAGTAGTAGTATTAGCAGTAGTAGCAGTAGTAGTAGTAGTAGTAGTAGTAGTAGTAATGTCATTTCTTGAGTGCCTTCTCTGGGCCAGACATTATATGTGTTTCCATGTGTGATTTTATTTAATCTTGATAACTCTGCAAGGAGCATATGATTTTACATTTTACAAATGAGGAAATCAACTCAGAGACAAGTAACTTGTCTAAAGGCAAACAGACAGTGAGTTGCAAAACTGATATTCAAACCCCATCTGCCTGTTCATGTTCCACATCATACTTGGTATCTATCATTCTGTAGGGTCATTTTTAGAATCCTGGGTAGCCAGATCAATCTCGTTTTTTTTCTTGTCTCATCGCAAAGCATAGCCAAATAATTAAATGAAATCTTTCTAGATACCTGGCCTTTGGCAATTTGTTTAGCCTCTGATTACCTTATTTGCAAAATAGGAAAGAAAAAAGTAGTGCCTGCCTCATATATTTGTTGTAAGGATTAAATGAGATAGTCTACGTAAAGCATTTAAAGAAGTACCCAGCATTCAGTAAACACTTGATGAATGTAAGTTACTATTACTATTACTGCCATTATACTGGCCAAATCTTCCTCAAATGAATTTGTACAGTTGTTCCATGATCAGAATTTCTGACAACCAAGATTGATTGCTGGTTTCCTCTTGGCCCTTGTGAACCAGCAAAAATCAGCCTACTCCTTAAAAAGCAAAAGCAAAGAGTCCTCAGATGTCTTTGACCATCCCTCACAAGATATCAATCATGGCATAACATTTCTCAGCTCAGTACCCTCCAATGGAACTGGAGCTCTAGTTGTGCATCTGCAAGTTCATCTTCTCATTCCTGCTGCTTTCCCTTTGTCAGGTAAACTTATACTTTTCACTAATCATTAACATCCTCTCCATCCATCCATCCATCCATCCATCCATCCATCCATCCATCCATCCATCTGCCAACCCATCCATCCATCCATCTAGCAAATAATTGTTGAGGACCTAATCTACACCGTGCACTCACTCTGCCAGGCACTGTAGATGCAGCAGTGAACAAAACAAAGATCCCTGCCGTCTTGGAGCTTATACTCTCTTGGGGGCTGAGAGATTAACATAAACAAATAAGGCAAGTATAAAATATGATAGAAGCTGATAAGTTCTCTGGAGGAAACTAAAGCAGGGAAAGAGTATAAGGAATGCCAGGGGGTGCAGTTGCGTTTTTGAAGAGTGTTTTCAAGGAAGTCTTCACCAAGAAGGCATATTTCAGCAAAGGCTTAAAGGAGATGAGGGAGTGAGTCATGTGGATTTCTGGGGGAAGAACTTTCCAGGGAGAATTTCAGCAAGTGAACAGTCCTTGAGGCAAGCATATTTGAGTGGGAGAGACCATAATGACAGTATAGTTATAGGGGCCAAATAGAACATTTTAGGCCGCTCTAAGTCTTTGGCTTTTACTCTGAGTGACAGGGGATGCCATTGGAGGGTTCTGAGCTGAGAAATATTATGATTGACATTTTCATGGGAACACTGTAGCTCCTCCATTGAGAATAGGTTACAGAGGGGCAAGGATTGAGGTAGAGTGGCAATTACATGACTGCAATAATGCAAGGTCATTTAAGGAAAAAAGAAAAATTTTATTAAAAGAATATTGGGTAGCTTATCAAATATCTGAGAGGTCTAAAAGCCAGCTCTGTCATAGTGTAGAACTGGCCCTGTGATGTCTCTCCACTGCCAGCACTGCACCCTCAATGTTGTAGCCTGTGCTCCAAATGCCATTGAGGCTGGGCCCATCTGCTAAAAAACACTGCCTAATGTCATCATATGTCACTCTGATCACTGGGCTTCTAATTCTAGGTCTGGAGGTTACCTGTGATTGGTGGGGCCTGGGTCAGGTAGCTATGCCCATGGTCTAGCTACAAGGGCAGGAAGCTAAATAAGTGTCTGACACTCTCAACTTCTATAGTGGGAGATGGGTGATTCCCAACCATAGGGACACGGATTTGAAATGTTAATTGGCCATAAAGGAATGACAAGTATCCACAACTGGTGGGTTCCTTCTGTTCCATAGCCCTTGCACTTCTGCCTGGTTGTGTACCAAATGGCAGTTTGGGGTAAGTCTTCTCATGGTTTTTCCACAATGGCAGCAGCAGTAGAATACAATTGTTCTCATAGTTATCCACACAGCTATCCACACCGCACCTTCACAATGTTGGTGATTCAGGTACATGATGTGAGTCATGCTGAGATGTTATTTCCATTGTTCTATAGCATTTTACCTATTCCATCATTGAAGGCCTATTGATTCCCTCCTCCTGCTCCTTTCATATCACTGTAATTGACAGTTCAGAATGGTGAATATACAGGGAAATCTATTGAAAAGAGATATGTGAAGTCAGGGATGAGTAATGAACACCCTGGTATCCTCACAGCTGTCAATATATTTATCTCAATCACTTTGTCAAAAGATGGCTTGTTATTGAATGAACCAAACATTTGAGATAAACAGAATTTACAATCTGCCATTCCTCACTTATCTTAGACTAGACAACCAGGCATTGTGCCACATCCTGTAAAGACTCCTTCTCTCCCCCACCGCCCATTTTCTATTTAAATTCAATATTAATAGGTACACAATGACCAAGAAGAATTCACATTTCAAACCCAGAAGCTGAAATGACCCTAAAAGCCTAATTCATTGTCCCTACTTGCAAAATTGTTAACTCAAAAGTTAATATTTGCAGATAGTTGTTAGAGACGGGGAGTATATTACCCTCTTCCACTCTTGTTTGATCTTATGCTTTCAATTTTTACTCCTTGCTTAAAACTTTCAGTGTTATTTAGTAAAACCTTGATGGGATTTTAGAAGACAGTTCCCCTACTGAAATAAACTGGGGAGCTGTTAAAAATGCCTATATCTGGGCTCACTCATGACTAATTAAATCAGACTCTCCAAGGCCCAGCCTCCCACCCCCCTTCATTCTGCAGCGGCTGAAAACCACTGGTCTAGGCCTTGGAAGCATTTGAATTTGAATCAAAGAACATCCAGGTGGTGGCTCAGCTGGTAACAGAACTTGACTCAGACTAGACAAGGCAATGTAGCAGGTGGTCTAAAGATAGTATAGGCTTTATAACAGGGAGGGATAAGGTACTAACTTAGGGCTGTGAGGGGGTAAAGTGTTGAGGTTGCAGGAAAGACGTGCTTCCTGCCAAGGTCACACTGGTCTATTCTTGAAGAATTTGAATTTCATCCAAGGGTAGAATCAGCCTTAACAACAAGATGGAGGAAAATGGGTTGGAGAGGGTGGGCCTTGCCAGGACCAGAGAGAGATCTTCAGGAATGATAACAGAGGGAACAAGAGGCTTTGGTTTGGAAGGCATGGCTGCAGGGAAGGCAGTATCCTCAGAAGTGTAGCTCTCAGAAGCAGCGATGTCAGAAGCCTTAATGAGGCACTGCAGGCTTCGGACTAGTCAAGCGGTGGGGCTTGGGCATCTCCTGGGAGCACTGGTAGTGTTATTTGGGAAGCCTTCCGGTTTCATTGCCTCCAGGCCTTCCTAGAGATTGTGGTCCCTCTGCATGTCTTAATAAACTGCTGTTGTGATTAAGGCAAATGGGGTAAGCCCGTGTGTCAATGAAGAACTCTGAATGATACACAAACATGCTTATTTAAGATTCGCTCAACTCAACAAGACAGAAGATATTATTCCTACTGAATAGAAAGAAAAGTGGGAATCAGAGAAGTTAAGAAGCTTCTCCAAGGCCAGACAGCCAAAAAAAAGGGCAAAACTGAAGTCAAGTTCCTGTGTGAATTATCGCAGAGCCATGCCTTGTGCTCCGTGCAGAGCCTGGAAAGGGGCCACATAGGCTGTTGGGGGGAAGTTTGAGTATCTTTGGCTTGGCATCCTTCTCCTTCATGGTTCAGCTGAGGGCAATGACATGGGGCTCAAGGTTGCCTAAAATTTGCTAACAGATGTTTGGCTTCTATCAAAGTTATTCAAAGAATGTGGGCTCTGACTGGATGCTTCCATGGTTCTGTGTTTCTGTACCTCATAATTCCCTAGCAAAAAGCCTTTCTGAAAAATTTCTTCCTTTTCAGCATAGAACTTACAGGAGAAGGGATTTTTCCTACCCCTCAGTCAGTATCAAAAGTGGTCTCATGCGTATGGCCTGGGGACCCCGTTTTAGAAGAGCTGGGTAGATAGTGGCCAGGAGAGAAGAAGCCAGGAGTCACTGTGGGTTCCTCTTCCTGGTGGCCACTCACAGATGCCACCCACCCGTAACCTCCAGAAACAAAACATTTGGACCCCAAACCACTGTAGCCAGAGCAGCTCTATCCAGTAAACCAACCCTAGTTCTCCTTGGGAAGTCCATGAATTTAAAAGCTGGAAGGGACCTTAAAAAATCTCATTTTGCACATGAGAAAACCATTCCAGAAGGATTTGCCTGAAGTCACGCAATTAGAGGCCTGTGAGGGCCATTGCTTTGGGTTGAACACAACAGAAACTAGAGAAGCACTTTATAATCGGAAAAAAAGAAAGCTTAAGAAAAAAAGAGCATATGGCTGTTAATGTGTTTTATAATTTAACTGGGGAGACATATAACATACTGAGAGATGAATGACCCTGTGAACTGTGAAAGCGCTGCAGGAATTCAGGGACGGGGGAGCCACGAAGGGCGGGGTGGGCAGACCGGCGTATGCGGAGGGGCCGCCGGGGAGCCAGGCAGCCGGCCGAGGCGCGGAGAAAGGCGTAGAGCGCAGCGGCGCCTCTGCGGCCGGGCCCAGCCGGGGGAGCCCGCGCCCCCATCCAGCCCGCTCTACCGCCCTGGGTCCCGGAGGCCGCGGAGACGCCTCTGCAGAGTGAGCCCTCGCCTTGCCAGCGAGGGCAGCGAGCCATCGGGTAGGGAGCGGCTTTGCCATCCCCGGCTCCCCGCGGCCACTCCATCCGCTTCCTTGGTCGCCTGCTGCCGCTTTAAGCCGCGACGACCCACCGCGGGAGGTACAGCACACCCGGCCTTTTCCAGCTAATTGGGGTGCGGACACGTGCGGAGCCGGCGCTCCCCTCTTCTCCCCACTCCGCCCCCTGCCCCTGCCCTCGCCCTGCACTCCGAGGCCTGGGACCGCATCCCTGCGCGCAGCCCCGCCCGCCCCCGCTCTGCAATCCGTCCTCTTAAGAACGAGATCCTGCAACTGAAGGTGCAGCTTTAAAATCCCGGTTTCAATATATTTGTGTTTCCTGTCTACCGAATCCCACTAACTGCTAGTCATGCTGCAGGAAAAAAAAAAAAAAAAAGTGCCTTCATCCTTCTTCAATGTATTTATTCGCAGTAGCCATGATGTGGAAAGAACACGCACGCAGTATAAAATCCAGGAATAGGGCTGTCAAGAGAATGGGAGCAAGACAAGCAGGTAACACAGCCACTATTCCAGAAATCGGGAAGGACCTTGCCCTCCCTTCGCTGCCTTGGCCTCCTCTGCAAGGCAGAAGGGGAGAGGGGCTGGGGGACACCCCCCCTCCACCCCATCTTTGCTTTCCTGTTTGCAAGAAAGAGTCGCAGTCAGTTGTCCAAGTTTTGGTTGATTTTGCTTTTTGGAGCCCTCGCTAAGGGCCATAAGGTCCTTCCAGGATCGATAGAAAGCTTTTTCCTCTGAAGTTTTCATTCATTCATTCCACAACTATTTACTGAGTGCCTAATACGTGCCAGGCACGGCCCCAATGAACAAACCTAAATCTTTGCCCTCATAAGAATTTACATTCTCATGGAGGAAAAAGAAAATAAAGAACATACCTAATAAATAAGTGAATTACATGTTAGAAGATATTTTAAAAACGTAAATCACAGAGGGGAATCAGAGTGTGATAGGTTCCTATATAAAATCAAGTGGCCTAGGTAAGCCCGGGTAGGATCACACAATGGAAAGCTGCCAGGCAGGAATGAGACCATCTGCAGATTAGTTACCGCTGCCCCAGGGCAGTCCCTTAGGAGTGCTTCTTTGTGTCCACAGATTTGCATTGAGCGAGACCCTTGAAGTGAGTGGCTGTCTTTCACGTCTAGAATAGGATGGGAGGTGAAGCATCAATAATTCATATTTTAATAGAGCATTATAGCTCTGACTTCCCCAGCTTCCATTCCTAACCTCTGGAGAACTGGGAAAAGGGTTGTGATTCTTGAAAACAGGTAGGAAGCTGGGGGAGGGGAAAGATGATAAAATCCAAGGAGTTTTGTGCTCTGAGTCCTGGCACCGGAGTCCTGTGGTTGGCTTCTGAGAAAGCTAGTGCAAGGTGATTCCAGCTTTAGGGTAGGAAACAGCTATACATGGCGTGAAGTCAAAGGCCATATTTTAATAATAACAACAATAATTCAAGTACCTGGTGTTTATTGAGAGCTTGCTATGGCATTGTGCACAGGTTTCACAGGTAGCCTCTTAGTCTCTGTCTTTTCTTCAACTGGGATGTCACGTACACTACATGAGAGAGAGGACTTGTACTGTTCACCACTGTGCCTGGAACGGTGCCTGGCACATGGATGGTGCTCACTGAATGAGTGAATGATTGCAAGGCGCTCTGCTGCGGGCCTTACAGTGAGATGCCGAGGAGGTTTTAGGCCCTTTATATTCTTCAGAGTGTGGCAAACATAATGATATACCTTTTTATTCTTATAGTTAACTGTTCTGCAAATGACTCTAGGCCTTCTTAGAGTGCTTTTTCTTCTCTTTACCATGCTTACCACGGGTAGGGGAAGAAAAGGTGAAACAGAAACTGTGCCCCCTAGAGAAACAGAAACTGATGGCGAAGAGGAATCCTTGAGCTTGTCTTGCAGAGCAACAGATAGGGGAACGTTTTGTTAAAACCCCTCTGCTTGTAACCTGATTAAGCTCACTTAAGTTATTTTGTTTTTCTTTCTCTTCTCCTCTCTTTAACTGCATTCCCTCCCAGCTTCACATAGACCAGTAGTTTTACAGGAATACGGAATCAGCTCCTGCCCAGTGTGAGCTGGCTAAGGCTGCTTGGGGCCACCCACCCTCAAACTGGGCCTGTACAGGTGTCCAGGTGAATGGCCTTTTGACGTCAGAGGGCTGGAAAACTCCACCCTCGGATCGTGCTAAGAGTCTCCATTTTGAATAAACAGAGCATGTAACCCAGAGGTGCCTGCACAGAACACCAATGACCACACTTTTTTCCCTACCTCCAATCGACTTTCCCCATGCCTAAGACCGCCCTGCTTATCCCATAAATACCCCAGCCCTCTCACCTTCATGGAGGTGGATCTGAGACCTATTCTCTCATCTTCTTGCTTGGCTGCCTTGTGAGTAAACTCATTTTTGGCTGTAAACCTCAGCTTCTCAGCATTTGGCAAGCTGCTCATCTGGCAAACAGACCTGGTTTGGTAACAAAGGGAGAGGATGGAGGGGAAAGAAAACCTTATCTTGCCATTTATCCATTACCTCATTTAGTTCTTACAACACCTATTTTACAGAAGAGGAACTGAGACAAGTACAGTAGTTGCCAAGGCCTTATGGCAAGTTAATGCCAAGGAGCTTTGGACTCCAGAGCTGTGCCCTTACCTGTCAGAGTAGCTGGGAGGACAGAGAACACATGTCATTATTTGGATTGTCTCCACTGTCCTGCTTACCCCACCTCCAGGGGTAGGGCAGTATTTAGGGCAGTTTCCTTGCTCTTTAAGGGACTCTTTAAAAGCATGCCAAATTCTTTAACTATTAATTCAAAGCAAGAGACTATGTTATTTTATTTCTTGGAACCAACAGTGAACTGGGTTGTGTTCACTATTACTTATGCTTGGCTCAGTGCTTGAGGAGTATTCGGCCTCCTCAAGATAATTTAGGAGCAGGGTTTGTGTTATCACCGTTTGGCCTGTTTACCTCCTCTGAGGTTGTCAAGGAACAAGGGTCCATTAATGCCTGTTATGTACTTGGTGCTAAGCAAGTCACTGAGTGGGGAGCAGCAGGAAGGATGAACATTGCAGCAGAAATCCTCCTACCCAATCTGACTGTAGTGATGCTTGACAGTTACTGTGGAAAATAATTAAAAATGATACTACCGAAAATTTTTTATTTTAATTGTATGTATACATGTAAATTAGTAGATGCACACATGAATTCATATAAATACCTATAAATGTAAATTCACTTGCCGTCTTTTCATGTAAGGCTAAGACTTTTGCTCCGATTATGGATTGGCTGATTGGAGTTCTGTATTGTCTTTCTGGAATAAATGACACCCATGGTGAGTCATCTACCATTTCCAGTTTGGGTTTCTTTCAAGTGAATCAACAACCTAAAGACAATTTTCAAGTAACCTGAGTACAGAACACTTCTAGATTTGGGGGATATTTCTCCCTAATCTTTTAGAGTTGTCTTTATCACAATCTAATTTGATAGTGAGGTTTCTGTGTGTGTGAGATTCAACTTTATGAGTCTTTTCAAAGCATTCAAATTAGTTTTTGTAGAAACAGTTCTTTTTTTTTCTCTTTACATGCTTTGAGTTTACCTATCAATTAATTAGATTATGTAATTATTATGATAATAACGCTCCTGGTATAGATGGATATGGGAACAGACATATACTTGGCAGGCTGATCTTGGGCAAACTGAGTGACATAAACGTTGGGGCTGAAGACGCCATGAAGGTCTGTAAGTAAGCTCAGCTATAAGGAAGCAGTAACCATGAAGAAGCAGATAAAGAGTTAACTGAGGGAGGGTTAAGGAGCCTGTATGCAGAGAGAAGCAGGGTCTCTGGGGATACTGTGATCCAGGAAGAGGGGGGAATAGCCAACTGCTTGAGCCATCTTACTTCCTGATGGCATTCCGGTTCTAAATTGTGTTGTGATACACATGGATTATTTCAGTACCTTCCTTTTTTTCTGGGCTAATGAGTGGATCTCTGTTCCTTGAAGCTCAAAGGACAGAAATGGAACAAGGACCCTTACTGAATACTATGTACAGGCCCTGATGGCAGGGGGGCCAACACTGAGGGTTTCTGCTTGGCTCTTTGGGCTGCTACTGTTTTTCCTATGTTGTCTTCTGGGTTTCCCTAAGTCCCTTATCCTCACTCTTGGGGACTCTCTTTCTTCCTGAATCATCAACATTTCTAGCTTTGCTCTGGCTTCTCTTTTTTGCCACTTGCTTCTCATTTTTCATCACATTTTTCTGCTAATTCTGTTTTTCTCCCACTTCTGTTTTTCTCCCACTTAACTCTCCTGGGCTTTTGAGTTTTGACATTTCCGTGGCTGACTTTTATAACCTTCAGAGGTCCTTCTCTCCTGGGTGTGCTCTATTGTCTGGGGGAAGAACTGATGGTCTTATGTCTTCTGTAACCTTCAAGGTTTGAATCTTCTCAGAGTGCTCACTCCCAGAGGCTTTTGGAAATATTTTCAGGTTTGCAGCTGTAGTGGAGAATAGGGGGTGCCAGATGTGTCAGAGTAATATCAGTTGGCTTAATGCATTATTATTATTATTAGCAGCAAAGTCTTGCCTTTGGAGTCCTTTGCTTATTTTACAGTTAGTTTGCATTCCACTGGCTCAAACTAGTTGAGCACGGGAGGGCAAATGAGCCAAGGTGTTTGTTGTGCTAAATTTCAGGAAAAAATCAACCTGAATTAAAAACTGACCTCAGGTAATGAACAGAATAAATATTGTTATATAATTAAGAACTGATGATAGTGCTGATTCTAATACTATCTAGAAAACACCTGAACATAGTAAGCAAATATCCTATCAGGAAATCTCTGAGTCCATTTTCTTAAGAGATTGGAAAACCTATCCTTTGACTAGTTTGTGAAGTCCCATGGGTCTTTTACATCTCCGATAAAGCTGGAAATAGGGATCACAGCTTGGCCTAATACCAAGAGAAAGTAAAGTGATCCAACATCTTTAAAACACCACTTTCTCCTCTGCCTGATTATAGAAAGAAAATACGAAACAAATTGGTTCAGAGCACAGCTTTAGCCCTTTCCCTTGTCCCACTTTAAAGGATAGAAAAACAGACTTCTCATCCACCCTGGACCTTACTGTGGAGCATTATTACCCTGGAGTGTAAAAGACTTCTGAGCACCAAACAAACATCCAGGAATGCATCCCTTCTGAGAGAGTCACAGGAAAGCAAAGCAAAGGGAGCTTTGGGAGGAAATACTGAAGGTGTGGCACTTTGTTTCATTCAGGGGAAAAGGTCATGGTGAGTTTCCAAGGCTCCACCCATGCCTTCATCCCTCCCTCCACCCCTCCCTCCATCCATCCATCCATGTAGCTTAGGATGAAAGTTTAGATGTAATTTTTGCCAAGGGATGTGTATTAACATATTTGTTGAAATGATAAAAATTTAAAAATACAGAAAGCCATATCTGAATGAAAGTAAATCTGACTTTGCTAATTAATTTTCAATGAAGACAGCTTTGCCAATTATGTAACATGGTGAACCATTTTCTATAAATTGTATGAGCTAAGCTTGTAGTTTTTTTTTTTTTTTGGCAGAGCAACCTGTTTATTGACAATAATGATACTTCCAGGGAATATATTGGAATAACTAAGGTTCAAGGCAATATTCCACACATTCTAGAATGAATTCCATGGAGGAATAAATTGCATCTCACTGACCCAGAACCTATAAATATTTTTCAAGTAATATCTACACAGGATGTTGAATTACAAAGAACTTTTGAAAACCACTAATCATTCACATTCTTCCCCAAATGTCACACAGTGTAAAACTGACACACACAGTATAAAACTGGATCTTTTGAGACCTGATGACATTTGTCTCCATTTCTGAAGGTATTATAATGGAAATGCAGTCTTCTATCATCCTGCTACAGTTGGTATAAATCCACTAGATACTTTTTGTTTCCTGCATTTTATTTATTTTAAGCTTGTAGTTTTAAAATTTTAAAAAGTTAAAATATTGATTTAAAACATGGTGGAAATTCTACTCTTTACATTTACTTAAACTGATGATAAATTTTTTAGATGCCAGCTTAAAAATGTGTGAATGGGTATAGAGTTTTCCAAAAATATTTTACCCTGGGGATATCAAAGCCAAAGAAGAGAGTACAATTGCTGTAGAGAACTGTTAAGGGAGCAATGACATTTTAGTTAGAGAAGATGAAGAGAGGCAAGAATTGCTGCTGGTGTGGGTGTGGGGGGATTGTTCTCAAAGAATTCAATGCAGTTGAACAAATGTAATGACTTGCTTTGCGCAGGACAAGGTGCAATGGGCACAAAGAAGTGAGTAAATGCTGATGACATTGCTATGTCCTTAAACTAGGTTAATTCTTATTTTTAAAAGTCTGTACAATACACCATTTGGGGAGGAAGTAGATGCCCTAATGAAATAAAAATAGGGTATCATAATTCCAAAAATGTTGTGAATCTTGAGAGTGAACCATCTTCCTGGTAGAAAGGGTCAGAACAACAATAGGCAGCACTGCATCAAACTTTTAAAATATGATCTGGCATGTGCAGGATGTTCATGGCAACACTCTGCACGCCGTGGCAAACCAGACTAAGTCAAATGTCCTCTCCCGTAGACTGGATATACGCATCCTGTACATTTAAGCAACTGAATACTTTTACAACAACCATCGAAAGAGTCAACAAACTACAACTACACACAGCAAGGTCGAATCTCACAAACACAAGGTTGAGTAACAAAAATGACAATGAAGAAGATGCAGTGTATGACTCTAAGCCAGAAACAGGCAAAATGAAACCTCATGGTCAGAAGTCAGTCAGGGTCATAGTTATATAAGCCTGAGGAGGCAGTCGCTGAAAGGGACTTGAGGAGGCTTCTGGGTGCTGACCATGTTCTATCTCTGGACCTGGCTTGGTATAAAGCTGACTACTTATGATCTGGATGTTCTTGTGTATAAATGTTAGGCTTAAAAAATTAGATAAACAAACAAGAAACAACAATAGTCTGGTGTTAAATCAGTCTTGGATTGAATGGACAGACTTGCTAGTCTGAAAAATTGGACCTGAAATAGGAAATAGAAATAAAGTTACCCCAGATGGTGGGAAGCCATTTGAATGAGTTTAGGATTTGGGGGTGCACATTCAGAGTTCTGCTGGTACTGTTTCCACCCCATCAATTGTGAACCATACTCCTTCTCCTCCTTATCCCATCCCAGCTCAAGGCTCTCAGACCTCTGGCTCTTATTTAAACTATAAGTCACACACAATGTGGGGCTCACCTGCTAGGTCGGAGGCTCGGCCATAGTCCAATTCTACACAAGCCTTTCCTCAGTTGTCTGCAGTACAAACATCCATTCCCTTCACTTTCCTTCAGAATCTGAATAAATCATGAGATGGCTGGAGAGGAAGCTTCACCAGCCTGAGTGACCTGATGAGAAATCTCTCCCGTGAAACCTGATGGGAGGGACTTAGGAATTTCAGCTTCTAGACACCCAGTGGGTGATGTTACAAGTAGTAGGGGATCATCTTCGTATGACTGGCGGAGCAGGGAAAGAGGGAGAAGCCCGTTCTATGAATCTCACAGGAGGGTTACAACGAGCTATATGAATGGAACAGCTGGGCACAGGCAGGGCTGAGAATCCCTTTTGAAAAACCGTGGCTGACTTACCTAAGACCCATGCTGCTTCACAGTATTTTGAAAACAATAGAAATCACCTTCCAGCTTTTCCAGAGGTGAAGTCACAAGCTCCCAGCTGGATGCAGCTCCATGACATCAAAGCCGTCCAGCTCGGATGGCACATGTCCCCATCCAGGCTGTCTTTGGGCGGGTCAGCTGGCTTGGAGAAAACAACACGCCTCAACGTGACAGTCCCCACATTCTGCAGACTTGAAAGGGAAATCCTCTGGATTCTGACTGGGCTCCTGGGGCTCAGCCCTGGCTCTGCCCTGAGGCTGCAGGAGGAATACGAACATGGAAAGGGCTGCATGTTGCTGTCATTGCTTCTCCAGGTGATCAGAGACATTTGCAGCCCGAGCTTCTTTGTTCTTCACATCCCCTCTTTGCCTCTGCTGACTGGTGCCTCAGAAACCCAGCCCAGCATTTCCCTCTTTCTCCTCCTCACCCTCACCTCCCTCCCACCTACTTCCACTTTTTATTGTATGTTTCAGCAGAGCGCTTCGTAAACCTCACGATTACTCAAAGGTTTGCCCCCAGTATCGCTGTTGCTCTACAAGAATCAATTCCTGTCCCTCCCCCACGCCATTCCTTCATGTTGTTCTCTTGCTTTCTCAGATTTTCATTTTTGTGTTCTTTCCCATTTCTACAAAGGCAGGATATAGAGGAAGGCCAGCAGAGGGCAAAGAGCACCAGAGCTGAATCAGGAGAGAGATGAGCATTTTGGTTTTAGTCACTATGTGTGTGACTTCGGGCAAACAGTACAGAGTCTTCTCTGGGCGTTAGTTGTTTCATCTGTAGATGGGGTTGGATCACCCATGGCAGAAATCCAATGCCATGTGTTGTGCCAGTGTTGGTGCCACGGGAATGCACAGATTAAGACTGTCCTGGCCTTTACAAACTTACCGAATGACATTACATTTTTTCTGATAACACACACACACACACACACACACACACACAGCTAGAGACTGAATCATAGCAGCTCCTTGCTGTCAGGTGTAACTTAACACCACATTTTATTTTTCAAACTTTGGTGAAATGGAGACAATTCAAGGCTGGTTTTCTTTTGCTGCCACAGATGTCCACATAATTGCTGAATCCTCTTAGTGGAGAAAATGGTCTTTGTGCTTACTCAAGGCAGACAAGGACATGACAGCCAAATCCAGAGAGATGGAGTAGACAAAGCAAATCAGAGATTTATAGAACAGAGTCTGGCAGAACCAGAAATAGAATTATACTAGGAAAGAGCACTGGGTTATATTTGAATTTTTGCAGAATCCACTTAACCCACTTCCTACTTGATTCCTTATAGCTTCCACTGACCCTCATCCTCAAAGGGACAATCTTCTTTTGATTAGCCAAACCCAGATTCTTCCTGTATTTGCACCCAGACTCTGATAATGATGTGAGCATATTTTGATTACCTTCGAATTTCAAGGATTAATTAGAATAAATATTTCTCACTTTCTAAACAATTTACATGGAGATGGGGTTTTGTTTGGGACTAGGGAATGAATGTACATGGGGATTTCTCTATGAATACTCAAAACCCAAGCCAAAGAGACTGTCAAGTTTATTCTGGACATGGGGTTTTGTTTGGGACTAGGGAATGAATGTACATGGGGATTTCTCTATGAATACTCAAAACCCAAGCCAAAGAGACTGTCAGGACTCAATACTGCTATATGACCTAAGGATTAAATTTCTATCAGAATATGAAACATGTTGCTTTCCATTAGGAAGGAGAAGAAAATAAATATATCTCAGTGCCTGCTGTGTGCTAGGCACTTTATATTGATATATGTTAATTTATTTGATCCTGACCGTAAATCTCCAAGGAGATATTTTATTCTCTTTTACAAATTAATAAATGTGAAGAGCATACACAGCAGCTATAGAGCCAAAGCCAGAATTGTAACCCACAGTCCAAAGCCACTGTTCCATGTGGTCTTGTCAAATCACATCTCTGCCATCTTCTTTCACCACATTCAATTTAGTTTTAATTCATTTTGTTCCCGGTACTTTGCTAGTGGTGTGGCAAATACAAAAGAACAAGATGAACCCTTTTTTGGAGAGGTTACTAATTTGAGAGAAATTAGAGCCACAGAAATGAAGTGTTTAGAGCATATTATGTATATAAGCAACGTGTAGGAAGATGTTGCGTTAATGAGTAAATGAAATTCAACCAAGTGAAAGTAGATGGATGTTAAATGAGGTCCTATTAAGGAATCCATCCTAGAACAGATATAAAAGGTGTCATGGGAGAGGTGGCACTAGGCACTTGAAAGATAAAGTTGACAAGATGAGCAAGGAGGTATGGGCTTACTGGTTTGGGTTAAGAAATTCAATCCTCTGCAGTGTTGTGTAGTTCTTTTTTTCCTTTGGCTAGACTGTCAGAGATTGAAGGCAAGAGTCGAGGCATCTTCTGGTAATTACCATAGTCCAGCGCTGGTCACACAGTAAGAATAATTGAATACTAGTTAGTTGGTTCACTCATGCAATGTATGAAAGTATATATACACCTGCAGGTCTTTAAACTTAAATAAGAACTCGAAGAAGGAACTCGTAAGTCGTAGGTCATCTCCACCATGACTTTCTCGCTTACTCAGATGATTTTGCAACTGTGTCAGGCTGTATAGTTTATAAAGCATCTTCAAATGTGATGCTTATTTCATCCTCACAGTAGACTTTTGAGTATAGAAGGCAGGGATTAGATATCCATTTCACAGCCGAGGAAACCAAGGGTAAGGAATTTCCACACGGTTATAGGGTAGCATGTTGTGGAGCCAGAACTAGAGCGTAAGCCTTTCAAATCAATTTTCTTCCATAAAGATCTTGCTACATCCAGTGCTGTGTAAAAAACTGGAGTTTGGTTTAAAGTAAATTTAACATATATTCTTGAGCATTATGATCTTCCACTTTTATGACCAGCCTTAAGTAAGCCCGGCAAAGTGGCAATTTTAGCTTCTTTTGCTTAATGCTTTAAATACTGTTGTCAGCCTGCCCAGACCTCACCACTGAAGCTCTATAAGTTTCAGTTTGCCCAACTCTAAGATTGAGATAATAATTATACCTACCTCATAACTCTTTGTCAAGGTCGAATGAGGAAACATATAGCAAAGAATGAGCATAGTGCCTCTTTAAATATTAGCAGTAGTGCTTCACTACTCCTTTGTAATTTTTTCTTTTTGCCTTTCTTGTAAATCATTTGCCAGTTTTGAAACTTTATTGGCTTAACTCTTTTTTAAAAAAACTTTATTGAGATATAATTTACATATAATAAAATATACCCACCAGCAAGATGTCAGAGTTTTAGTTGCTCCAGATCCTTACCAATCCTCCTCCTCTTCATTTTAGCTATTCTAGAGGTTTTGTAATTATATCTCATTGTGGCATTTCCCTGATGATCAGTGATGTTGAGCATCTTTTCATGTGCTTTTTTGCCATTTGTATGTCTTTTGTGAAGTGAATGCCCAAATCTGTCTATTTTTAATTGATTACTTGTCTTATTATTGAGTTGTAAGAGTTCTCTATATATTCTGGTACTTCATCAGACATATGTATCATGAATATTTTCTCCCAGTCTGTGTCTTGTCTTTTCATTTTCTTAATAATACTTTCCAAGGAACTTAAAGTTTTAATTTTGATGAAGTCCAATTTGATAAATTTTTCCTTTATGGTTTGTGTTTTTGTGTCCTATCTAAAAAATCTTTACTTACTCCAAGGTTGCAAAGGCTTTTGCCTAGGGATATCCAATTATTTCATTGACATTTATTGAAAAGATTATCCTTTCCTCATCAAATTGCTGTGGCACCTTTTATTTTTTATTTTTATTTTTTTAAAACTTTTTACTTTATATTGGAGTATAGCCGATTAACAATGTTGTAATAGTTTCAGGTGCACAGCAAAGGGACTCAGCCATACATACACATGTATCCATTCTTCCTCAAACTCCCCTCCCATCCAGCTGTGGCACCTTTTAAAAAACATCTACTAGGGCTTCCCTGGTGGCGCAGTGGTTGAGAGTCCACCGGCCGATGCAGGGAACACGGGTTCGTGCACCAGTCCGGGAAGATCCCACATGCCGCGGAGCGGCTGGGCCCGTGAGCCATGGCCGCTGAGCCTGCGCGTCCGGAGCCTGTGCTC
>NC_041221.1:73851870-73855309 GCF_002837175.3 Physeter macrocephalus | reverse complement strand
CAGTGAGAGGCCCGCATACCGCAAAAAAAACAAAACAAAACATATACTGTCTATGTGTGGGCCTATGTCTGGACTCTCCATTGATCTATATGCTTATTGTTCCACTGATACCAGACAGTCTTGATTACTGTAGTGATATAGTAAATCTTGAAATAAGGCAGTGTAAATCCTCCAGCTGTGTTCTTTTTCAAAATTGTTTTGGTTCATCTAGGTTCTTTGTATTCTCATATAAGTTACAGAACCAGCTTGTCAATTTCTATCAAAAAAAAAAATCTCCTGCTTGTGTTCTTTTTCAAAATTGTTTTGGTTCATCTAGGTTCTTTGTATTCTCATATAAGTTACAGAACCAGCTTGTCAATTTCTATCAAAAAAAAAAAATCCTGCTGAAAGTTTGAAAGGAATTGCATTGAATCTATATATCAATTTGGGGAGAATTCACATCTTAACAATATCTAGTTTCTCAATATTGAGTAGAGCATATTGCTACATTTATTTAGGTCTTTAATTTTTCTCAACAATATTTTCTAGATTTCAGTTTAGGAGTATTGCAAAAACTTTGTTAAATTTACCCCATTTCGTGTTTTTAGATGAACTTATAAATTGAATTTTTAAAATTTAATTAACTAATTCTTAATTGTAATATATATGAGTACACATGATTTTTTTTACCTTATATGGCCTTGCTAAATTCACTTATTAATTTGTAGATTTCTTAGGATTTTCTGTTTACAGCTATGTTTTCTGCAAATGAAGCCAAATTTACTTTTCCCTTTCCAATCATTTATTTTTATTGTGCATATTTGTTTGTGTATTATGTATTGTGAGGTTTGTTCCTTTTGTTGTTGAGTATTATTCTATTGTATGGAAATACCCCAATTTTTTCATCCAGTTACCTAGTAATTGATATTTGGGTTATTTTCAGTTTTGAGGTATTACAAATAAAGCTACTATGATCATTTGTTTACAATTCTCAGTGTGGACATGGGCTTTAATTTCTCTTTGGTAAATACCAAGGAGTAGAATGGCTGGCTCATGTTATAGGTATACACTTACCTTTGTGAGAAAATGCCAAACTACTTTCCAAAGTAATTGTACTATTTTACATTTTCACTGGCACAAAATTCTATGAATTTCTTCATTGGTATGTGTTTCCTGTCTGGCAAGTTAAGACTCAGCTCTCATTTTGTCACTTTCTGTAACGGACATTTTCTTCCTTTTAATACATTCCGTCTTTAAATGCCTCTCTCTGCTCCAGCCACATGGTCCCCTCTAAGGGGCTTAAACACATAGAACTACTTCTGCCTTATAACCTCTGTACAAGTTGCTTCCTCTCCTTTGAACACTCGTCCTTTGGCTCTTCATGTGTGGTCAGTTTCTTGTTGTTGAGGTCTCATGTTGTCTATCACTGCCTCTGAGAGACCTTTCCTAACTGCTCTATCTAGTTAGCCTCCCATCCCACACCATTAGTCTCTATTGCTTCTTTTTTGTAGCACTACTTGAAATTATATTATTATTTGTTTATTTACTTGGTTGTGTCTGCTTCTCTCACTAAATAATAAGTTCAGTGAGAAAAGTCTTATCTATCATATATTTGCAAGTGCCTAGATTAGAATGTAGTAAGTGCTCAGTTAATGTTTGTCAAGTGAATAAATGAGCTTCTCCCCTGGGAGAACCTCAGAGTCCTTGCCATATCCATGGCCTCTATTCTACACTTGATTGACAGGCTTTGTGCCACCTGCCACCCTTGGTGACTCACAATGCACACTGCCATGTTGAAGGCTCTGAAAGGCCTTGGCAGAAAAAACATCTGTTTAACTCAGTATTTCTCAAAAGTATTTGATCGTTAAACCCTTTCTTTGTGACTTATGTTTTGACCTCCTGTACAAAGTGTACTCTAGAATCTTTATTTGGGAAATGCTAGTTAAATTCATAGGTAAGACGCAACTCAGTTAAGCAGAATTGAGTATATGGAATAATGGTCATTACAACTGACTTAAAAAGTTACCCTCAAAAGTTAGCTCTAGGAAAATGCCATTAAATCTGCCATATCTCTGAGGGTTTCTAGCTTTAATTGGGGAGATGGTTTAAAGAAGATGGAACTCTTTCACTATTTCTACTCCAAGTACTTGTTTTCCTTTATAATAATTAGTGGCATATGGTTTTATTAAAAAGGATTGAAACTGCGCACATCACAAGTAAGACTCAGTAATGGTTAATACTGGGATGCATACATGGCGTTTTGATCTGACCTAGAGAAAAAGATTAAACTTTCAGCTTTAAAAATAATTCAGGGAATTTGTTCATTTGTCTCCAGTTTTATTCCTGAATTAATAATTAAGCTTTCTATGCTTTTTAAACCATTTTTAAAAATTAAGTCTAGTTAATTTACAGTGTTGTGTAGTTTCAGGTATACAGCAAAGTGATTCAGATATGTGTGTGTGTGTGTATATATATATATATATATATATCTCCTATTAATGATTGCTGGAAGACAGTTGTTTGAAAACACAGTTTAACCTTGTGAACAGGATTAAACAAGGAAGGTTCTTCTACTGCTATAAAAAAGAAGCTTAGAGAGTTTAGGAAAGGCAATCCAGTTAGAAGATTGATGCCAGAGGGGCGTGTCTTAAGGCTGCACTTGCCAGAAAGTTGACTGATTTAGGGGGATCTTAGGGAGGTGACAATGGAGATTATGGAGATACTAAAAAAATCCTCAACTTTCATCAGTGCCCCATATTCCCTTAATTTTCCACCCTTCTCTGGAAAAGATAGCTCTTTTTAAAAAAAGTTTTATTGAGGAATAGTTAATACATTACAATGTGTTAGTTGCAAGTGTACAGTAAACTGATTCAGTTATACATATATATGTGTATACATATGTTCAGTTATACATATACATATATATGTATAACTATATGTATATACATATGTGAATGTTCTTTTTCAGGTTCTTTTCCATTATAGGTTATTACAAAATATTGAATATAGTTCCCTGTGCTATATAGTAGGTCCTTGTTTTTATCTATTTTATATAGAGTAGTGTGTATATGTTAATCCCAAACTCCTAATTTATCTCTCCCTCCAACCTCCCACCATCCCAGTGCTGCAATTTATGTCAGAGTGTTCTTCCTATGTTTTCCTCTAAGAGTTTTATAGTGTCCGGTCTTACATTTAGGTCTCTAATCCATTTTGAGTTTATTTTTGTATATGGTGTTAGGGAGTGTTCTAATTTCATTCTTTTACATGTAGCTGTCCAGTTTTTTACTGTAGCTTTGTAGTATACTCTGAAGTCAGGGAGTCTGATTCCTCCCACTCCGTTTTTTTCCCCCAAGATTACTTTGGCTATTCGGGGTCTTTTGTGTCTCCATACAAATTTTAAGATTTTTTTGTTCTAGTTCTGTAAAAAAATGCCATTGGTAATTTGATAAGGATTGCATTG
>NC_041221.1:73850529-73851668 GCF_002837175.3 Physeter macrocephalus | reverse complement strand
TAGTGGTGAGAGTGGACATCCTTGTCTTGTTCCTGATCTTAGAGGAAATGCTTTCAGTTTTTCACCATTGAGAATGATGTTTGCTGTGGGTTTGTTGTATATGGCCTTTATTATATTGAGGTAGGTTCCCTCTGTGGCCACTTTCTGGAGAGTTTTTATCATTAATGCGTGTTGAATTTTGTCAGAAGTTTTTCTGCATCTATTGAGATGATCATATGGTTTTTATTCTTCAATTTGTTAATATGGTGTATCACATTGATTGATTTGCATATATTGAAGAATCCTTGCATCCCTGGGATAAATCCCACTTGATCATGGTGTATGATCCTTTTAATGTGTTGTTGGATTCTGTTTGCTAGTATTTTGTTGAGGATTTTTGCATCTATATTCATCAGTGATATTGGTCTGTAATTTTCTTTTTTTGTTGTATCTTTGTCTGGTTTTGGTATCAGGGTGATGGTGGCCTCATAGAATGAGCTTGGGAGTATTCCTTCCTCTGCAAATTTTTGGAAGAGTTTGAGAAGGATGGGTGTTAGATCTTCTCTAAATGTTTGATAGAATTCACCTGTGAAGCCATCTGGTCCTGGACTTTTGTTTGTTGGAAGATTTTTTTTTTTTTTTTTTTTTGCGGTAGGCGGGCCTCTCACCTCCGTGGCCTCTCCCGTTGCAGAGCACAGGCTCCGGACGTGCAGGCTCAGTGGCCATGGCCCACGGGCCCAGCCACTCCGCAGCATGTGGGATCCTCCCGGACTGGGGCACGAACCCGCGTCACCTGCATTGGCAGGCAGACTCTCAACCACTGCGCCACCAGGGAAGCCCTGTTGGAAGATTTTTAATCACAGTCTCAATTTCATTACTTGTGATCGGCCTGTTCATATTTTCTATTTCTTCCTGGTTCAGTCTTGGAAGGTTCTTTAACCTTTGTAAGAAGTTGTCCATGTCTTCCAGGTTGTCCATTTTATTGGCATAGACTTGCTTTAAGTAGTCTCTTAGGATGCTTTGTATTTCTGCAGTGTCTGTTCTAACTTCTCCTTTTTCATTTCTAATTTTATTGATTTGAGTCCTCTCCCTCTTTTTCTTGATGAGTCTGGCTAATGGTTTATCAATTTTGTTTACCTTCTCAAAGAACCAGCTTTTAG
>NC_041221.1:73838912-73850210 GCF_002837175.3 Physeter macrocephalus | reverse complement strand
TTAAAGTCCCCCACTATTACTGTGTTACTGTCGATTTCCTCTTTTATAGCTGTTAGCAGTTGCCTTATGTATTGAAGTGCTCCTATGTTGTGTGCAAATATACTTATAATTGTTATATCTTCTTCTTGGATTGATCCCTTGATCATTATGTAGTGTCCTTCCTTGTCTCTTGTAACATTCTTTTTTTGGAGGTATGCAGGCCTCTCACCGTTGTGGCCTCTCCCGTTGCGGAGCACAGGCTCCAGACGTGCAGGCTCAGTGGCCATGGCTCATGGGCCCAGCCGCTCCGCGGCACATGGGATCTTGCCGGAGCGGGGCATGAACCCGTGTCCCCTGCATCGGCAGGCAGACTCTCAACCACTGTGCCACCAGGGAGGCCCCGTAACATTCTTTATTTTAAACTCTGTTTGGTGGTGCTGAATTCTCTTACCTTTTGCTTGTCTGTAAGGCTTTTGATTTCTCCATTGAATCTGAATGAGATCCTTGCTGGGTAGAGTAATCTTGGTTGTAGGTTCTTCCCTTTCATCTTTAAATATATCCTGTCACTCCCTTCTGGCTTTTAGAGTTTCTGCTGAGAAATCAACTGTTAACCTTATGGGAGTTCCCTTGTATGTTATTTGTCATTTCTCCCTTGTTTCTTTCAATAATTTTTCTTTGTCTTTAATTTTTGTCAGTTTGATTACTATGTGTCTCGGCATATTTCTCCTTGGATTTATCCTGCCTGGGACTCTCTGCGCTTCCTGAACTTGTGTGGGTATTTCCTTTCCCATGTTAGGGAAGTTTTGGACTATAATTTCTTCAAATACTTTCTCAGGTCCTTTCTCTCTCTCTTCTCCTTCTGGGACCCCTATAATGTGAATGTTGTTGCATTTAATGTTTTCCCAGAGGTCTCTTAATCTGTCTTCATTTCTTTTCATTCTTTTTTCTTTATTCTGTTCCATGGCAGTGAATTCCTCTATTCTGTCTTTCAGGTCACTTATCCGTTCTTCTGCCTCAGTTATTCTGCTATTGATTCCTTCTAGTGTATTTTTCATTTCAGTTATTGTATTGTTCATCTCTGTTTGTTTGTTCTTTAATTCTTCTAGGTGTTTGTTCTTTAATTCTTCTAGGTCTTTGTTAAACATTTCTTGCATCTTCTCGATCTTTGCTTACATTCTTTATCCGAGGTCCTCGATCATCTTCACTATCATTATTCTGAATTCTTTTTCTGGACGGTTTCCTATCTCCACTTCATTTAGTTGTTTTTCTTGGGTTTTATCTTGTTCCTTCTTCCGGTACATAGCCCTCTGCCTTTTCATCTTGTCTGTCTTTCTTTGAATGTGGATTTTGTTCCACGGGCTGCAGGATTGTAGTTCTTCTTGCTTCTGCTGTCTGCCTTCTGGTGGATGAGGGTATCTAAGAGGCTTGTGCAAGTTTCCTGATGGGAGGGACTGGTGGTGGGTAGAACTGGGTGTTGCTCTGGTGGGAAGAGCTCAGTAAAACTTTAATCTGTTTGTCTGCTGATCTGTGGGGCTAGGTTCCCTCCCTGTTGGTTGTTTGGCCTGGGGCGACCCAACACTGGAGCCTACCTGGCTCTTTGGTGGAGCTAATGGCAGACTCTGGGAGGGCTCACTCCAAGAAGTACTTCCCAGAACTTCTGCTGCCAGCATCCTTGTCTTCATAGTGAGTCACAAACACCCCCCGCCTCTTTAGGAGACCCTCCAACACTAGCAGGTGGATCTGGTTCAGTCTCCCCTGGGGTCACTGCTCCTTCCCCTGGGTCCCCGTGCGCACACTACTTTGTGTGTGCCCTCCAAGAGTGGAGTCTCTGTTTCCCCCAGTCCTGTCGAAGTCCTGCAATCAAATCCCACTAACCTTCAAAGTCTGATTCTCTAGTAATTCCTCCTCCCGTTGCCAAACCCCAGGTTGGGAAGCCTGACATGGGCCTCAGAACTTTCACGCCAGTGGGTGGACTTCTGTGGTATAAGTGTTCTCCAGTTTGTGAGTCACCCACCCAGCAGTTATGGGAATTGATTTTATTGTGATTGCGCCCCTCCTGCCATCTCATTGTGGCTTCTCCTTTGTCTTTGGATGTGGGGTATCTTTTTTGGTGAGTTCCAGTGTCTTCCTGTCGATGACTGTTAGCAGTTGTGATTCTGGTGTTTTTGCAAGAGGGAGTGAGCACACATCCTTCTACTCTGCCATCCTGAACCAATCTCATGTGAAATAATTTTGTATCATATCCTTGACATTATGAGCAAATGTTATAGAGAACCTTGATTCTATTATGTTTCTCCAAAGAACATTGATTTTTTTTTTTTTTTTAAGCAGGAAGAACCAGAGTCTAAAACATCAGTTCAGTGCTTTAGTCTTAGTAGCTGGGTTGCTTGGAGTTGGCCCTGCACATGAACAATTCAGAGGTCAGCCAGAAACATAAGCAGAGTTTATAGGCAGTTTATAAGGGCTTCTCTTCCCTGACTCTGCCTCTGGAATTTCTCCTCTTCCTTTCCAGATGCTACAGTTGCCCTGAACTCGGCCCTCTGGTTCTTCAAGCATACGATTACAGGTTTCTATGACCTGCAGATGGGGACTGGGTCTGCCATTAGGCTAAAATTTGTAAAACAAAACAAAACAAAAGGGACTTCCCTCGTGGCTCAGTGGTTAAGAATCCCCTGCCAGTGCAAGGGATATGGGTTCGAGCTCTGGTCCAGGAAGATCTCACATGCCACGAAGCCAGGAAGATCTCACATGCCACGGAGCAACTAAGCCTGTGCAGCAGGAAGAACCAGAGTCTAAAACATCAGTTCAGTGCTTTAGTCTTAGTAGCTGGGTTGCTTGGAGTTGGCCCTGCACATGAACAATTCAGAGGTCAGCCAGAAACATAAGCAGAGTTTATAGGCAGTTTATAAGGGCTTCTCTTCCCTGACTCTGCCTCTGGAATTTCTCCTCTTCCTTTCCAGATGCTACAGTTGCCCTGAACTCGGCCCTCTGGTTCTTCAAGCATACGATTACAGGTTTCTATGACCTGCAGATGGGGACTGGGTCTGCCATTAGGCTAAAATTTGTAAAACAAAACAAAACAAAAGGGACTTCCCTCGTGGCTCAGTGGTTAAGAATCCCCTGCCAGTGCAAGGGATATGGGTTCGAGCTCTGGTCCAGGAAGATCTCACATGCCACGGAGCAACTAAGCCTGTGCACCACAACTACTGAGCCTGCGCTCTAGAGCCTGCGAGCCACAACTACTGACGCCTTATGCCTAGAGCGCATGCTCTGCAACAAGAGAAGCCACTGCAACGAGAAGCACGCACACTGCAACGAAGAGTAGCCTCTGCTCGCCACAACTAGAGAAAGGCCACGTGCAGCAATGAAGATCCAACACAGCCAAAAATAAAAATAAATAAATAAAATAAATTTAAAAACAAAACAAAACAACAAATAGGATGCTCACCCAGTGTCCTTCCCTTCTTCCAGATTTTATACCCTCTCCAACATCTGCCTGCTTTTCTTACTCTTCAATGCTTTTAGGTAGTGGGCTCTTAATACCCTGTTACAGGTTTATAGTTATTATTTTCAGGGGGGTTGATTCAATAAGAGTGCCTCAGATTTTGCTGGAAGTGGGCCCTGTCCTTGTGGGAGGTGTCCAGTTCCTATAACAATTCAAAGAAGGTCAAAGAGGAGAAGAGATATAAATATAGGCTTTCTTATAGGTCATATAACTTGTGATAACTCATGTATATGTGAGTCTCTAGAATGGCTTTCCCTGTTTTTTTTTTAAGACTGCCTTACATTTAAACAAGTTAAAGTTAATTTCCTCTCAGAGGCCATTTGCCAGGACTTCTTGCCTACTTGCAGGAGAGTGCGCACAGAATCCTCCCACAGGCTAGGACTGGGTATGGAGAGTCAGCCTCCAGAACAGCAGTCCTTTAGAAATGTGTCCCCGGAGGCAAACACAGACCAGGGACCTGCCCCCTCTATGTGCTGGACTGGACTCTCCAGTGGCTGCCCCGCTCCCTGGGAATCCTGCCTCTCTGGGCACATTTTTTTTTTAATTTTAATTTTTTATTTTTGGCTGCGTTGGGTCCTCGTTGCTGCGTGTGGGCTTTCTTTTTTTTTAGTTGTGGTGAGCGGGGGCTACTCTTCATTGCCGTGCATGGGCCTCTCATTGCGGTGGCCTCTCTCATCTTGGAGCACCGGCTCTAGATGCGCGGGCTCTAGAGCGCAGGCTCAGCAGTTGTGGTGCACGGGCCCAGCTGCTCCATGGCATGTGGGATCTTCCCGAACCAGGGCTCGAACCCATGTCCCCTGCGTTGGCAGGCAGATTCCCAACCACTGCGCCACCAAGGAAGCCCCTCTGGGCACATTTTGACTGACTGATAATTGGTTCACCCAGCATCCAAAGTCACTCCGAGTGGCAGGAGTTCAAAACAGCTCTCCCGCTCAAGGAATGTTACCAGGCATCACAGACACCAGAGAGGGACAGGAAGGACAAAGCGAATAGAGCCAATAGTGCCTCTCCCTGGGAGCACATGTTCTTCTCGGAACCCTGTACACAACTTGGTGACTGGTTCTTATGCACAATATCATTAGACTGGAAAGAACCCTACTGGCATCTTTCCACCCACACTGAACAATGTAACACTTTCTTCTCCCCACCTTCTCCTCTGTTCTGCTGCAGGAGTATTACTTGGTTTTTCCGAAGGTCAGGCCTCAGCAAGTACACTGAGGGATGTTATCCCCATTCCCAGCATGTAATCCCCAATCCTTCCACCCCTACCACAAAGGAAAGACCAATCATGATTTACTCTTTGAAGCACAGGGCCACAGTGAGGGCTCTATTGGAAAACAAGAAGTGGGAAGAATTGCTGAGCAGACAGTCAACAGCACCAACTTCACCTGGATATTTTGTATTAAACCTATTTAATGTTTTAAAGTCATTGTTAAAAAGGACACACCATGAATTTCATAATTTACTTGGTCTCAAACCTCACCGCACAAAACGATCACGTAAGGGAACTTTAGAAAATGCGATGCCAGGGTCCTTCCTCCAGAGATTCTGGGTTAATTGGTCTGGGGCACAGCCTGGGCATTGGGGATTTTTAAAAGCTCTCCAGGTGATTCTAAAAACAGGAAAGTTTGAGAAACATCATCATAGTACATCATTATTTTACACATTCTACATAGAAAACAGAACTAGATATGTAGTTGCAGTTAAAAGCTAATGTCAATAACTACAGATGGTCAATATCTGGTGTTTCTTATCTGCTGTAATTGTATGGACTGCCATGTGTATAAGCAAGGTTAAAACTCAATTTTAGTGTTCAGAATAATCATGTGAGCCTCCCCCCATCCCCCCCAACCAGCACTAATTCTTAGGAAACCCTACATCCCTCTCTAGACCTCCCCATCATTCTGACCTTGGAATTGTCCTAGAAAACCCCTGCAACTTACTCAGTCCAAAGGGCCATTCTGATTCTAAGCATCTCACAGAGAAAGAGATGTAGAATTTGTTCCCTCCTCCAGCAGGTCCTCTATCTTTTCCTGCCATTACTTCTGTTACTGCCACATGACACCCCTTATTTAAGGTAGGTTGATGCACTGTCTGTGGCTACCTTTGCTGGAAGCAACCAGCAATAGCTCTTCAGCTATTAGAAAAATAATAAAGTTACACTCCATCAGGCATCTACTGTGTCTATTTATCTACACTTCCAAATCTCTAACTGAAAGAAAACATGAAAGGTTTTTTTTGTTTGTTTTTTCAGTTTTGTTTTGTTAGCTGCTTAGATGGAACTTGATCCAGAAATGCTTCCTTTTAAAAGTAGCTACTGATTTCTTTGCCTCCCTGGGACTTAAGTGTCCCCTCTCAATTATCCAAACATACGATGAATTGGGACTTAATGCCCTGGAAGGTAAAATGACATTTATGGCCTAAAAAACAAGTTTCTGCCCATCCCAGTGGCCCTTGTTATGAAGAGGTGGCCCATAAAGAGTTAAAAAAAATTGTAAGGAGGGAGATGAAGAAACTTACTGGGAAGAGAGATGTAAGACCTCTTCTGTTTTGAAGTCCAGTGTGATCCTGACTGAAGTACACACCAGCAGGAAAAGACATTGAGGGTTCTCTCAGGAAAGCCCACAGGGAAGGAGGAGGGTCTGGTTGGTGACCTGGGCTGAGTATCAGGCCTGGATGTCCTTGTGAAGAGACCTGGTCCAGGTCAGCACGTGGTTGAAGCTAGAACACATCCCCAACTTCCCAGGTATAATGGACTCAACCAAAATGCTTATCTCTCGGGAGCCCCAGCAGGGGTCCCCACTCAGTCCATTTCCAATGCTGAATGCCCCAGTGAGAGAGGCAACCCAGTCCCCAGCGCAGCCTGCTGGAGAACCTAGATCAGCAGCCACTAGTCACACATGGCTTTTTTTTTTTTTTTAATTTATTCTATTGAAGTATAGTTGATTTACAATGCTGTATTTCTACTGCACAGCAAAGTGATTCAGTTATGCCTATATACATTCTTTTTCATATTCTTTTCCATTATGATGGCTTTTGAACTCTTAAAATGTGGGTAGTCTGAATAAAGATACGTGCTGTAATTGTAAAATGCAAACTGGATTTTGAAGAAAATACAAAAAAAAGATTGTAAGATATCTCAATAATTTTTATGTTGACTACATGTAGGAATGATAAATTTTTACATACATTAGGTTAAAAATACATTATTGAAGTTAATTTCATCCTAATGTGGCCACTAAAAAATGTTCAATGACATACGTGGCCCATACTTGTGGCTTGCATTGTATTCAATATTTCTATTGGGCAGTGCTGGTCTAGATGATCCTGTTCTCAAGGCTGGAGCTATTTGGAAGCAGGGATTATCAGTTAGGATGCTTCATTGTTCAAGTAGTAGCAACCTCAACTCAAAGTGATGTAAATAATAATGAGAAAACAGTCCGGGGCTGGGAAGCGCTGGGGTTGATGGTTGTTTTTCTTTTTCCTAAATTTATTTATTTTTATTTTTGGCTGCGTTGGGTCTTCGTTGCTGTGCGCAGGCTTTCTCTAGTTGCAGCGAGCGGGGGCTACTCTTCATTGAAGTGTGCGGGTTTCTCATTGCGGTGGCTCCTCTTGTTGCAGAGCATGGGCTCTAGGCGTGCGGGCTTCAGTAGTTGCGGCATGTGAGCTCAGCAGTTGTGGCTCACAGGCTCTAGAGCGCAGGCTCAGTAGTTGTGGCGCACAGGCTTAGTTGCTCCGCGGCATGTGGGATCTTTCTGGACCAGGGCTTGAACCCGTGTCCCCTGCATTGGCAGGTGGATTCTTAACGACTGTGCCGCCAGGGAAGCCCCAGCACTGGGATTGTTAACACAGTAGCTCAGTGGCATCATTAGGACCTGGTGCTTCTCACTTTTCCACTTTACTCTGATCTGGCTCAGCTCAAGGGGAATATATCTGTGGAAGTCCCAAAAGTCACATCCAGACATTTTTAATGTCCAGAGGAAACAAAAGGGGAGGAGGGTGGTTACCTGTCTTATCTCTCTTCTTAGGAGTGAGGAAGTCTTCTCCAGATGTGCCCTCCCTTCCCACCTCCCCCCTTTCTCTCTTGTCTAATGGGCCAGAAATGGGTCACATAGTTCATGCTAAGCCACTCACCAGCTCTGTAATCGGATACTGCATGGCTTGAAGTAATCTGGAGTGAGACATCTGTTGGAAAGAGAACCAGGACCATGACAGGAAGAATGGCTATTTTGGACTAAACAACCCCTGACATTCTTGGACAATTCAGGGAGAGGGCACATGTCTTGCAAGGGTCATTACACATTCTGCTATCCCAGCTGAGCTGATTTAGCTTGAAATACAATAGAGCTGCTATTTTATTTGATCCCCAGGCTACTGAAGCTTAATAAATATGTTTACATAAATAGACCAACAAAGCAAATAAAATCCCGTAGCTCAATGTGGTGAAAAGGAGAGAGCACTGTATCCTAATCAAGAGACCTGATTTTAATAACACCTTGCTGTGGCACCTGTGAAGCTCAACGACCCTGTCTGGGCTTCAGCTTGTTAACCTTCCAAATCAGTGTTCAAAGATTTTGAGTCAAGATAGCAAAATAATCACATGAATATTTCTCCCTACTTTAATACATAGGAATGGTGATATAAATGGAATATAAAACATTAAAAAATATGTCATACCAAAACGTTCAGGACCCAATTTTAATGTGGAGGGGGACGCAGGAGATGGTTTCCACACACCACCAGGCAATTTTGGGGACACCAGCTTAGTGTCCTACACTCAATTCTGACACTGCATACCTGAAGATAGTGTCAGATCCCACCAGTTAAGGGCTCAGTCCCACAAGACTGCCCACACCCCACTCGTGTCAGATACCACCTGAAAGTCCGAGTTGTCACCTGTGCTTCTGACCAAACTGCTAAGGCTCAGAGGTTCCCACCACCCCCTATTCAGGTTCCACTGATTTGCTAGAGTGACTCACAGAACTCAGGAAACCAGTTTACTTATTAGATTACCGGTTTATTATAAAAGGGTCTAAATCAGGAACAGCCAGATGGAAGAGACACATAGGACAAAGGTATGGGAAAAGTTTGAGGAGCTTCCCTGAATCTCAATGTGTTCCTCAACTCGGAAGCTCTCCAAACCCTGGACTTCTGGGTTTTTATGGAGTCTTTATTACATAGGTATGATTGTTTAAGTCATTGGCCATTGGTGACTGATTCAACCTCTAGTGTCTCCCCTCCCCGGGAGTGGGACTGAAAGTTCCAGCTCTCTAACCACATGGTTGGCTTTACTGGCAACCAGCCCCCATCCTTAGGTGCCTCCAAAAGTCAAATCCTTAACATAACAAAAGACACCTTTTCGCTCACACCACTTCGGAAATTCCAAGGGTTTTAGGAGCTCTGTGTCAGAAACAGTGGAGGAAGACCAAATATACATATTTCTTATTACAAATCACAGTACCACTCATACTCAGAAACTAAAGGAAAAATCTCTTTTTAAAATTAAAAATAGCAAATGTTTGGAAAGTTGAAGTCATGGAGCATGTGGAAAGTAGGTTCTGTCAAAGTTCCGTTGGAAATGGGGCTAAGTGGACTGTATGCATCATGGTGGACCAGGTTTTCTGAGTTAAGCTGGGTACTGAGACAGCACATCCACAAGGGAACTGGGACTGAAATAACCCTGCCTGACCACCCAGCAATGGCTAGACATATTCCACTTGCCTAGAGGACACAGACTGGAACTGGAGTCTCTGTGTGACTTCAGAGCCACTACACTACAGTGCTCAACCCTAACTGGTCGAAGGACCTGTGGCTACTCAGTTCCCAGGTAGCCCTAGGATTCATGTCATTCTCAAGGTCAGCCCCAGGGATCTGGGTTTTAACTAGGCCTGGGGTCTCCAGATTTCTCTGTATAGTGCCCACTCCCTACCCCCACCCCACCTCCAAAATGTCTGTTTACTAATTATACACACAAGCAATCATATTAGCTTATTATAAAGCAAATGCAAAAGAAATTTTTAAAGGATGAGAAAAATTGTAATAAATCATACTTTAAGGTTTCCTGTTAACTACAGTGGCCCTATTCGATCATGAGTGGATATCAGCTGATATTAGTTGAAGTTTTCCGTATTGACATAAGGTATAAATCTGTATTTCAAAAAGCTTTCTTGATAGTATTTTCAGCAGGCCTCTTTGCAGATCTGAATAATTATTTTGTTTTTACTTTGTAATATGGATGAAGGTGCAGGAAAAAGTTCAGCTCTGCCATTTTCTTGCTCTTTGCTTAAGCTTGTACTATTAATATTCTATTCAATTCGTAATTTTTTGGCAGGAATATTTTTAAGCCAATTGTTCAAATTGTTAGTTGGCAACATACAAGCTGTATTATGTTACAATACACTGAAAGCCAATGAAGGAATGATGGTATTCGGGTGAACCCCTTTCCATTGTGGAATTCCCAGTTTTCCCTCAGGATAACTCCAGCTCTGTTTGTGACCTGTGACAATCTTACATATGAACCAAGTGAGGGCATCAGTGTGATTAGGTATACTAAATGTTGATAAATTTAAATTTCTTATGGAGGAGGATGAATATAAGTATCTTTGGGAGTTCTGCCCAGCCTTCTTTAGAGACCAATGAGTTGCATCTTTCATTTGCTAACTCAAGTTGGAGATTCTGGCAAGACTATGAACAGTCACTTAAAGGATGTTTATGCTACCTTTAACTAAGCCCTCTCCACCTCTAAATATACCATTTCCGTATGCCATCTCAGATGTCTTCTTGCCCAGTAGCTGACAAGGGCTTAAGAGAATTCAATTTTATCTCAGCAGAGGGCGTCCCTTCCTTCTAGGAATGTAGCAAGCCCTTAGCAACAAGAGGCTGTCTTAAGACTTAGGACCTATGAAAAGAGGTCATGAGAGCTGTCTCTACATCTGTAAGGGCTGAATGAAGCTCACTCTCTATTCATTATTCATTTCTTGGGGGAACCGAAGTCCAGAGAACTGCTCAGAATTCCATGGCTAGCTGATAACTAAACCAGCACCTGAATTCAAGCTTCCCACCCTCTGCCCAGTGCACTCTCTAATATTCTTCACAGCCCTCTTATGTGTACTTGTTAAGCAATAGTAATGCCAGCCCATTTTCATTTAATGTAATTACTGATATATTTGAGTTTTAATCTATCATCTTATTTCATGATTTCACCATGTCCAACCTCTTCTATGATTCTTTGTCTTTTGTTTTCTAACTTCTTTTGGATTGACTAAGATTTGTTATTATTTTTTCTTATTTACTATTTTGGAAGATTTACACTAGTTACCTCTTCTTTCAGTGTTAAAACTTAGAAACTATTTTTTTTAATATTTATTATTTTATTTTTAACCTTGCATTGTTAACTTATCTAAGTCTAGTATAAATATTGATCTTTATCACTGGCCTATACAATTCAGAAACATAAGCACACTTTAACCCCATTTACCCACATCCCAACTCATTTGCTATTGTTGTCAAAATTTTAAATTCTATATAATTTTAAAATTCCATAGATACTTTGTTTTTTTGCTCTTCATATTTTTCTGTATCCCGAACTTTCCATCTGGACCATTTTTTAGAATTCTGACATACATCTTTTAGAATTTCCCAAACTCTCTTTTTAAAAAGTCTTCATTCATCTATATTATTGAGCACTCCCTCTCTCCCTCTCTCCCTCCTTCTCTCTCTCTCTCTCTCTCTCTCTCTCTCTCTCTCTCTATATATATATATATATATATATATAAGAAATAGAATGCTAAGCTGGTTTTTTTTTTCTGCCTGTT
>NC_041221.1:73834862-73838901 GCF_002837175.3 Physeter macrocephalus | reverse complement strand
CTCTCTCTCTCTCTCTCTCTCTCTCTCTCTCTATATATATATATATATATATATGGAATAGAATGCTAAGCAGGCTATTGTTTTCTTTCTGCCTGTTGATGATACCATTTTACTGTCTTGTGACTTCCATTATTGATTTTCAGAAGTCAGCTGTCAATTTAACTTTACGTCTTTGAAGGCATTATGTCCTTTTCCCTATGGCTACTTTTAATGTATGGTATATATACAGTTCCATTTCTTTGGCTTGCTATGGTTTTACTATGATGTGTCTGGAAGTGCTGAGTGGATACAATGTGTAGAAACAATTAGGCTTCTTGAATCTATGGATTGATGTCTTTCATCAGTGCTGAATATTCTCAGTTATTATATCTTTAAAAATTATTACCTTTGGCTCTCTCTCTTCCTCAAACATAAAACTTTCTTTAAACAAGAGTCTCCCTCTTGCTCTCTTCTTCAAACATAGCAAGGTGGTTTTACAGCTTGTGGCTAATGATTTCAACAGACATTAACACCAGTGCTTATGAGCCTATTTTAATTTTCTGTTGTTTCTGCTGGTTCTTGCTCAATGTATTTTGTTTCCCTGTATGACTATTGATTTTTGATAGTGGTTGGACCTTGTACTTCAAAAATTATTTGTAAGAATAATTTGAGGCTTGGTATTATATCGTCTTCTTCCAAAGAGGATTTTCATTTGCCTCTGCCAGACACCTGAGGTCCTACCAGTCTGGATCCATCTCAAACCAAGTTCAAGGCTTGAGGTTCCTTGAACCACCCAGATAGCATAAAGCCAGAAGGAAATTATGTGCAAGGATTGGTTTACTCATGATTCACCTTACCTGAAGCTGCAACTCTTTGGGACCCCAGTTTAAAGTGGAGGTAGTTTATTAGAATTTCTACCTCTGGTAGGTTGCATGTCTTGCCTTTTGCTCCCTGGCCCCAGAAATTTTTCGAAAGTACAGCTCAGTTTTGCAGCTGTTTCTTTAGGACTGGCAAATGCTCTTAGGGAGAAATCAGATTTGAATATCAGTCCTGTTCTCTGAGTTCTTAACTTCCAGATTTTGGCTTTTAAGCTCCTCACTACTTGGTTAACATTTTGATGCTTTTAAGAAAATGTTTTTTATACTTTATACAGTTTTTTAGGTTTCCTTAGTGGGAGGGTTGGTCTAAATTTCCTAGTCATCAATTATAGGGAGTAAAAGTTACAATTTATATATTCATCAGAGGAAAGAAAATTTTTCATAGTCTTCTATCTCTACTTCATGCTTACCAATTTGTTAGTTCCTATAAAGCACTTTACACAGGCCAAGGATGTAATATATTCTGTAGAACCAAAATTACTATGTAGGACTCATCAAATCCTTTAAAAGAACCCAATCTGGTATGAAATGAAATAGTTCATAAAACAATCTGACTACTTCTGGCCTTTGAAATTCTGTATGATAAACTTGTGCCCCACCAACTCATAAGAATATAATGGAAGATCCAGTGATCCATATATAACATATGCACAAAATATATACTTATTGAGGGCACTTGATCTTCCCACTGAATGAAAACCTTTCCCCCTTACCTTGCCTCTTTCAGATATTTCCTCTATCCTCACCTTCTCAATGAAGCTTTCCCTAAACATCTCATTTGAAATTGCAAACTCCCCCCCATTCCCACACTTCTTTTTTTTTTTTAATAAATTTATTTATTTATTTTTGGCTGTGTCGGGTCTTTTTTGTTGCTGTGCGTGGGCTTTCTTTAGTTGTCATGAGGAGGGCTACTCTTTCGTTGCAGTGGGTGGGCTTCTCATTGCAGTGGTTTCTCTTGTTGCGGAGCACAGGCTCCAGGTGTGTGGGCTTCAGTAGTTGTGGCATGAGGGCTCAGTAGTTGTGGCACATGGGCTCTAGAGCACAGGCTCAGTAGTTGTGATGCACGGGCTTAGTTGCTCTGCGGCATCTTTCTGGACCAGGGTTTGAACCCATGTCCCCTGCAATGGCAGGCAGATTCTTAACCACTGTGCCACCAGGGAAGTCCCTATTCCCACACTTCTTAATCTCTTCCTGTCCTGTTCTTCTCTCTATCACCCTCCACCATATTACATACTATATATTATATATCCTGGCTCTATTTATCACTGCCTCTCCAATCTTGATAAATCTGCTTAACCTCTCAATTCTTTGATTTTTCTAGATGTAAAATTGAACTAAGAAAATTATCTCACCATTCTTCATATGGATGTTTCACAGATGAGTATGGTGATAGATCAGAAAAAGATTCTTTAAAAACTATTTTAAAAAATGAAAATTCTAGAACTGAAAATTGCAATATCCAAAAAAAAAAGTTTACTGGTTGTGCTTAACAGTAAAATAGAGAGAACAGAAAAAAAATCAGTGCACTTTAAAATAGTTCAATAGAAATAATCCAATATGAAGAACTGACAGAAGAGAGATTTTTTTAAAAAAAATGAGCAGATCCACAGGGACCTGTGGACAGTATCAAAAGGTCTAATATATGTGCAATTGGAGTCACTGAGGGAGAAGAGAAAAAAATGGTGCAGCAAAGTATTAAAAAAAAAAGAATAGATAAAAAATGTACAAATTTGGAGAATGAGATGAATTTACAGACTTAGGAAGGAGAGCAAACTCCTCACAGAATAGATTTAAAAACACACACACACATGCCCAGGCATATCAGAGTCAAACTGCTAAAAACCAAAGTTTAGGAGAAAAATCTTGAAGAACCTAAAGGATTTTGTTACAGACTCATTCCACACCAAGTAAAATACTGCAGCTAAAGTTTAGTGGACTTGGAGTACTGGGAGGAATATTTCAGGGGAGGAGAAATTGCTGTTTTTCTCTACAGCACATCCTTTATGTGAGAAGCTCATTGACAATGAGTGCCAGGTAGGATGGAGGTTGGTGGCTGGAAAAGAGATTAGCAGCCCTTCATTTCAATTTTGGTTGGGTAAGGTCTTCTGGAGGGAGCAGGATGCTGCAGGCTCTCTGGAAGACATAAAGATTTTGACCCAAATGACTCTAAAATCAGGGAAAGAGAAGTGAGATCCTCATGGTAAACTTGTGAATGGTCTGATCAGAAAGTCTAGAGCTTCTTGGAGCCAGGGGGATTTTTGAAGTGGAATTAGAGAAAAGAAATTTTGGGGAAATGGGAAAGACCCAGAAGATTTCGATTATTTGACAGCATTTGTTCCCTTAGCGTGATTTTCTTCCTTTCTCTCACAATTTAGTCTAACCCTTCTTGGTGTGGGTAGGTCTCATGAGCAAGCGCTTTGAAAATATGAAGGCAGATTCTTTCCCTTCCCTTTCACAAATAAATCATGCAGTTCTGGAGGTAGCTGTAGAGAAATCAGTTTTCTGGGGCAGAATTTTGGCCCTGTTTTGGCAAATGTGGCCTCTTTAGTTCATGAAGGATGATTTTAATGACCGAAAACAAATAAGACCCCCAAATGTAAACCCAAGGTTTGCTGCTTGTTATAATTGTATTTTCCATACTAGACTGGAAATAAAGTCATGGTGTTTTTGTTTGTAATGTAAGCCTCTTTTTCTCTTTTTGTTCCCCTTTCCCGGTCCTATCGGCCATCCCTCACCGTCTTTGTGCTTTAGGATCAATATCCCTGAGGGAAGGGAGGAATAGGCGAAGTTCAAGAAATAGCTGAAGGCGGGTTGCCTGATGTGGAGGCAAGGACCCAGTGTTGGTCCCGGGGCCGTGCATGGCGGGGAAGGTGCATCTCCGCAGCATCGTGGCAAGTCTTCCAGACCTGTCTGCAGCTCTTCCTGTAACCAAGAGGCCTTTTCCTGTGTTTGAACTCACCACCAATGGCTGTCCTACCAAAGGTAAACAGCAGCGGTCTAAGCAAACTGCTCTTTTTCCAAAATAAAGCTTTTAACTTTTCTTCTGGAGGAGACAGAAGGGGGTTGTTTGAGGACTGGGTGGAGGAGGAGCAGGGGGCGGGGAGGGGGGGGCGGTGGTGAGACCAGAGGAAGCCCAAGTGACCCCAAACCCTGCCCTGCATGTTGTTCTTTGTTTCTTCCTT
>NC_041221.1:73794803-73834763 GCF_002837175.3 Physeter macrocephalus | reverse complement strand
TCTTTCTTTCTTTCTTTCTTCCTTCCTTCCTTCCTTCCTTCCTTCCTTCCTTCCTTTCTTTCTTTCTTTCTTTCTTTCTTTCTTTCTTTCTTCCTTTCTTTCCTTCCTTCCTTCCTTCTTTCTTTTTTCTCTTCATCTCCCTCATTATTTTTGGCTAGCTCCTTTGTGCAGGCCGCCTTCTATTCACCGACAGCTGCTTTGAACATCAGTCAGATCAGGTCATCTGCCAAACTGTGCGCCTCTGGTCACATCGCTCTGAGGCCTCCTGTTTGTCAGCTTCAAAGTGCCTCCCAAGTGGTGACTTGCCTCCTTCCGGGTGAATGTTAAAAGATGGGGAAGCCTGGACATACTCATGACACTGCTGGAATTAAGGCTGGAAGCTTCTATCTCATTTTGCAGAAGAAGAAATCAGGACCAAAGAAGAGCGGTTGAAAACCACTGCCAGGCCTTGTGGCCAGTAAGTGGAAGAACGGGGTGGGGGCCCAGATCTGCTCATGTTTAGTTCCAAGGAGTTCTTGCCAGGCCTCACATTTAGAACTGTGTTTCTCAGGCAGTCGGCCTACCTCAAAAGCACCTCAGTGATGGTGACATTTGAGAGGCGATGGAGGAAGGGAGGAGAATACTTACTGGATGGAACTCCACCCTCCTCCTCCAATGGAGTCTCTTCTTTTTGGTCTCATTCATTAATTCACTCATTCATTCATTTAGCAAATGTCTATTGAGCAGCTTCCATGTGCCAGTGACTTCCAGACACTGGAGATACAGCAAGGAACCAGCAAAGCCTGGGTTCCCACAAAACTTATATTCTGTTTTCTGTATTAGTTTCTAAGTAAGATTACTTTTTGGTCAAAGGGTTCTGTCAATTTTTTTTTCTTTTAAAACAAATAAAATCTTTCCAATATCTAGCTTTCAAAGCATTAACTGGTACCTACCAAACACTCACAACATTAAGTAGAGATTTTGCCACTACATAAAACAAATCAGCTGCTGATCTTCCAGCCTTTGACAGTTTAAAATCTATCAAGAAAAAGACACCTAAAAAGAAAATTTGCCCAGAAAGTATCACTCACTGACAAATGTGGGAGTGAAATAAAGAAACAAATTGATGGTATAGATGATGAGCTGAACTCTTATAGTCCATTATATTGGTACCAGGGGTCACTAGTACATTCTCTTCTGAGGAATTCCATGTAGAATAGGATAAGCATGTGATCCTTTAAAGTTGATCCCCTTTGTTTGGTGGTGAGTGGAGGTAGATGTAGCAGTTAACAGCCTTGTTGAATTTCAGAGTCAAACTGTGATTGCCACCAGCAAATATTCCTACCTGGGAGTTTTGGTTTGAAACGGTAAGGCCAAAAGTCGTAAACTAGCAGCCTTCCTGATGCTAATGTATTAATTATCTTTTGGAGTATAACAAATTACTCCAAAGCCTAGTGGCTTAAAAAACCAAATGTTTATTATCTCACAGTTTCTATGGGTCAGGAGTTGAGGGACAGCTTAGCTGGGTGGTTAGGCTTAGGATCTCTAGTGAGGTTGCCGTCGGAATGTGGCAGGGCCTTTCAGTCATCTGAAGGCTTGATTGGACTGGATGATCCATTGCTGAGATCACAGCAGGAGGCCTCAGTCCCTGTCCATGTGGCCCTTTCCACAGGTTGCTTAAGGGTCTTCATGGCATGGCAGCTGACCTCCCCCAGAGCAAGTAATCTGAGAGTGAGGGAAAAGAAAACCTTAGTGCCTTTTGTGCCCTGTTCTCCTAAGTCAGTCCACATCACTTCTGCCTTATTCTGGTGTTGGGAACAAATCACTAAGTCTAAGTGGTTAGAATTAGACTCTGTCTTTCAAAGAGAAGAGTAAAGAATTTGTGGGCATAGTTTAAAACCGTCAAATTTAGACTCCCTTCAGATTTAAATTTTACTTTTTCATGTAGAGTCTTAAACAAATCACATTTCATTTGTGAATACTTCACTATATATTTAAAAAGCAGGGCTTCCCTGGTGGCGCAGTGGTTGAGAGTCCGCCTGCTGATGCAGGGGACATGGGTTCGTGCCCCGGTCTGGGAAGATCCCACGTGCCGCGGAGCGGCTGGGCCCGTGAGCCATGGCCGCTGAGCCTGCGCATCCGGAGCCTGTGCTCCGCAACGGGAGAGGGCACAACAGTGAGAGGCCCGCGTACCATTAAAAAAAAAAAAAAAAAAAAAGCAAACCACCACACCATTATCACACCCCAAATGATGAATAATAATTCCTTAATATCTTTTAAAAATAGTCTCTTTTTAATTCTAAAATTTTAACGTCAAGAAATTCCACGTTAAAAGTTCAGATGTTCAGCTTATTTTTTAAAAAATAAGATGGCCTGGGTCACACTAGGCCTATATTCTCACATGGTCACAAACAACTTTAGGTGGGATATGAACTCTTCGATTTGCCTTGATGCCCACCACACCCTATTGTATTACACATGGGGCACTGGTTAAATGAACCTGCTTGGTTCATTTAACATTTGAGTTTACCCCTGGTCTAGGTCCAAGGAGGCTGAAACGTGTGGCAATGGGGTTGAAGAAGGGGGTAGCTTGACCCCTGGTGTGAGTTGGATCCCAGAAGATTAGGAAAGAAGACAGGTTGCAGCAACCTAGGTCTCATCTATGTAGGGCTGTGAAGATGACAAGGATAACCTTAGAGATCTGGTCAATATGGCCTTGGAAGTTTGGGTGGACATTCCTGTGACTGCACTTGGCACCGAGGGTGTAGAGGCACGAGCAGAGCCAGCCACCTCTGAGGGGACCATGAATCAGCCAACAAGGATCAAGCCTCAGTGCTATTTTCTTAGGGCTGTGAAAGTCCTGGGTCTGGTACAACCTAAGGAAGAGTGTGAGAGTCATGAAAAATAATGATATAGAACTGTTAGCCAACTTTACCAAGGAGGGGGAACTTTAATCACACTTAATGTAATGTATAAAAATAAAGTTATTTCTTGTCTCTTGTGTGTCACTGAAACATAGGATCTTAGGGTGCTTGGAGAGAGCCTGTAAGTAGAAGAAAAGGCCTTTATGACCACTCTGGAGGAAGACTGGAAAAATGAGCCCTACTGAATAATGGAAGTAAGTACTGGAGGAGGATGCTTGCTCACCTCTGGCCTGACAAGAAACCCACAGGTGCTTTTTTCATACAACTACTGCCATTCCCCAACTTAAAAATACTCATTTGCTTCTATCAGATGTTTGGAGGTCAGAATGCATTTTCCTGTAGAAACCATGTGTTCCTTGGTGATTAAGTCCACAGGCCAGTTCTTAAGATTTAGTCTTGTAACTAAATCATAATCCTATCCATCTACCACATCTAACAGGATTTCCTTAGAGAATTTCAGCCCGGGTCCTAACATGGAATACCTAGAGTACATTTTCCCCAACCCTAATAGTTCAAACACTGAGTTCTGCTCTATCCCTCAGACTCATCCCTTCTGGGCCAGCTTTGAGAATGCTACCAGCTTTTCAGTAGCAGCATGGGGTGTGTGCTGGAGAAAAGGGAGCTCTGTTGGGTGAATATTAAGAAATGCAGGCACGGGATACACATGAGGACAGTGACAGTAAGGCAAGCCGACCAAGAGGCCAGGGTGGAGCAAAGGCGGGTAGGTACTCAGCTTTGGAAGCTCTGGAGATTGGGGATGGGGGTGGGTGCATGGTAGAAGGTGCTGCTGTTCAAAAGTGTGAATCTTTCATGAGCCAGCTGTGTATGTGCCAGACACTGCCTATATTCACTCTCCAGTAAACCCTTGTCACACAGTGTATGAGGGTGGGGCTCAGACTTTACCACCCATGACCTCTCTAGGCGCCAACACGTCCACCTGCAGCTCCTGACGGCCCTTCTTGACACAACCAGATTTAGGCTAGACTTTACAACTCTTCATCTGCTTTCACTCTTGCCCTTCCACAAGCCATTCTTTGCACAGTGACCAACACAGGCTTTCTGAAATGCAAATCTGATCATGTCCTTCTCCTGTGTAAAATCTTTAATGATTTCCCAACCATCTTAGGATCAAGTTCAGAATCTGAACTTGGACCCCCCCAGCTACCTGTTGCAGGAGCTGCTGCCTCCCCTCCTTGCCTGGCACATGCCTGCTCATTCGTCAGGTCTCAGTTTATGTTTCATTTACTTAAGAAGACTTTCCCTGACCTTTTGTACAGATTTGGTACCTGACTACATGCTCTCCTAACTCTTAGGTTTCCTTCTCAGAGCAGTGACTGCAATTGTAATTGTTCAGATATCCAAGCATGATTTATTTAATTGAAAGTGTCTCTCTCTGCCAGGAAGTAAAATTCATAAGTGCATTGCCCACTCCTAGTGTGGAGCCGTCTGGTCCATAAGACATGCTCACTAAATGGTTGCAGAATGCACCTCTGTGCTGTACATTTTTACCTTTTATATTATACAACATGTTCTCCAATTCTAGGGACCAGTTTTTACTGTGTGACAGGCAGTGTTTGTTAGCTTTTGGTTGAAATAGGGCTCTGAGCCAGAATTCCCTGGGTTTGGAATCTTACTAATTGTGTGATACTGGGAAGTAGTGTAACGTCTCCATGCTTCAGTTTCCTCATCTATTAAAAAAGAGGAGGAGATAAAGGTCAACAATATCAGCTACTTCAGAGGACTGTTGTGACGATTAAATAAGTTGTGACATGTAGTATGTTTAGAACAGTGCCTCACACATGGTAAGTGTATGAAAGATTTTAGCTCCTCTTCTTTACTCCTAAGAATATGAAAAATAAGTGTTATGTTATTATCCCCACTTGTCAGATGAGGAAACTAGATGCATAAAACAGGTTTTCTTTAGTAACTTGTTTATAATCCTTCACATCACTTTTTCATGCTAAAAACAAAAACTAAAGAGAAAGAAAGAAATGAATGTTCTCACGTTTTGGGAGTTGGGACTTGGAGGATATTAGGGCCTGGCAAGATGAAGAGAATAAATCAAAGAAACAAAGGAAGTTTCAAAGCTGTTTCAGGCCTGGGACTTGGCCCTCTCTTCGCACATTAGTCTAATGCGTGAGAAGCCTACACGAGGGAGGGGAGACCCAGCTGACACAGAGTCTGGAAGGGAGACGGCGAGTCCATGGAGAGTGACTCAGGGCAGCAGGGACTAGCATCTCCAGGTTGTAGCAGGAAGTGAGGACCGTGGCTCCCAATCCGTTCTGAAATGACTCAGGAACTCTGCCAGTGTCTCCAAAGGCATCACCATGTCCTCAAACCAAATCCACTTGGATTAAAGTAAAAAAAAAACTATGTCATGCGTCCCATGTGAGAGGAAGTAGGTGCAAAGAAACCAAACAAAAGGTTGTGAATCACTGGAGTGGACAATCTTCCTGGAGAGAGGGGAGTCCTGTACCAGGCTTTAAAAAGACATCTGGCAGCAACAGGAATATTCCTGGCAGCCCGTTGTTAATGGCCCCGAAATAGAAACAACCCAAATATCATCTTCAGTAGAGTGGATATATAAATTGTGGTACAGTCACAGAATGAAGTATTCTCCAGTGATGACAGTGATTGAGCCATAAGTACACTCAACAGTAGGGGCGAATCTCACAAATATCATACAAAACAGAAAGTACAATTTGATGCCATTTGTTATGTAGACCAGGTAATATGCATCTACGTCAGGTTTGAGAATTTAGGACCATGTGACCCTTGAGGAGAGGTAGAAGGCTCGAGGGCCACAGGGGTTTCTGTTATTCAGATGTGTTTGTTTTATAAAAATTCAATGATGTATACACTTACTTTTTTGTGCACTGTTCTGAATATATGTTATATTTCAATTCATTCTTCACTTCCCCACCCTCCATGGCCAGGGGTCAAATTAGTCCTGGGGTGAACAGATAGCCCTAGAGCTCTGGATATTCACAAGTTGGAGAAGTACCAGTTAGGATGCTTCAGAAGTGGGAAGCCGTTTTGAGTAGAGCTCATGTTTCTGCAGGGCTGGTCTGAGTCTTGGGTCACTGCTTTTGCCTCACTGAATTTTAACCTTGGTGTTTCTCCTTGTCCCCTGATCTTGTAGCCCTCTCTTTCTAATCAAATGATCTCTATAATATCCAGTGCAATGTGGAGCTCACCTGTTGGGTCAGACGCTCGGCCATAGTCCAATTCTACAATTGTGAACCATACTCCTTCTCCTCCTTATCCCATCCCAGCTCAAGGCTCTCAGACCTCTGGCTCTTATTTAAACTATAAGTCACACACAATGTGGGGCTCACCTGCTAGGTCGGAGGCTCGGCCATAGTCCAATTCTACACAAGCCTTTCCTCAGTTGTCTGCAGTACAAACATCCATTCCCTTCACTTTCCTTCAGAATCTGAATAAATCATGAGATGGCTGGAGAGGAAGCTTCACCAGCCTGAGTGACCTGATGAGAAATCTCTCCCGTGAAACCTGATGGGAGGGACTTAGGAATTTCAGCTTCTAGACACCCAGTGGGTGATGTTACAAGTAGTAGGGGATCATCTTCGTATGACTGGCGGAGCAGGGAAAGAGGGAGAAGCCCGTTCTATGAATCTCACAGGAGGGTTACAACGAGCTATATGAATGGAACAGCTGGGCACAGGCAGGGCTGAGAATCCCTTTTGAAAAACCGTGGCTGACTTACCTAAGACCCATGCTGCTTCACAGTATTTTGAAAACAATAGAAATCACCTTCCAGCTTTTCCAGAGGTGAAGTCACAAGCTCCCAGCTGGATGCAGCTCCATGACATCAAAGCCGTCCAGCTCGGATGGCACATGTCCCCATCCAGGCTGTCTTTGGGCGGGTCAGCTGGCTTGGAGAAAACAACACGCCTCAACGTGACAGTCCCCACATTCTGCAGACTTGAAAGGGAAATCCTCTGGATTCTGACTGGGCTCCTGGGGCTCAGCCCTGGCTCTGCCCTGAGGCTGCAGGAGGAATACGAACATGGAAAGGGCTGCATGTTGCTGTCATTGCTTCTCCAGGTGATCAGAGACATTTGCAGCCCGAGCTTCTTTGTTCTTCACATCCCCTCTTTGCCTCTGCTGACTGGTGCCTCAGAAACCCAGCCCAGCATTTCCCTCTTTCTCCTCCTCACCCTCACCTCCCTCCCACCTACTTCCACTTTTTATTGTATGTTTCAGCAGAGCGCTTCGTAAACCTCACGATTACTCAAAGGTTTGCCCCCAGTATCGCTGTTGCTCTACAAGAATCAATTCCTGTCCCTCCCCCACGCCATTCCTTCATGTTGTTCTCTTGCTTTCTCAGATTTTCATTTTTGTGTTCTTTCCCATTTCTACAAAGGCAGGATATAGAGGAAGGCCAGCAGAGGGCAAAGAGCACCAGAGCTGAATCAGGAGAGAGATGAGCATTTTGGTTTTAGTCACTATGTGTGTGACTTCGGGCAAACAGTACAGAGTCTTCTCTGGGCGTTAGTTGTTTCATCTGTAGATGGGGTTGGATCACCCATGGCAGAAATCCAATGCCATGTGTTGTGCCAGTGTTGGTGCCACGGGAATGCAAAGAATAAGACTGTCCTGGCCCTTACAAACTTACCGAATGACATTATATTCTCTATGATACAAACACATACATATGCATACACACACATATTCAGTTAGAGAGATAAATTGATAGATAACTACTGGGTGAAGAAAACTGGATAAATGAATGATCTTATAGTCCATTGAATCCAGTAAAAGTCTTACAGAGAGACTGAGTCAGAATCATTCTTTTCCTGAATTCACTTGACTTGCGCTCAGGTGTGACTCTCCACCCCATTTTTTCAAAATTGGTTGAAATAAGGAAGTACTTAAAGCTGTTTTTTCGTTTGCTGCCACAAAGATCTGCATAACTGCTGGTTCCTGCTCGTGGTGAAAAATGGTCTTAACCAGATAAATGAAGGGCATAAGATGCAACAACACAAATCAGAGAATTTTAAACCATGCTTATTCCTAAGCGAAACAAACCCTAAGCAGAGCTCATGCTTGCCCACTGAACTCCTAGGGCCCCTATCTTGGTAAAGGATATTCCCTCTTTGTATTCAGCCTCCCTATCCCTTTTGAAAAACTGTGGCTCCTAGCACAGGGAGATCAGCTCTGTGCTTTGTGACCACCTAGAGAGGTGGGATAGGGAGGGTGGGAGGGAGACGCAAGAGGGAGGGGATATGGGGATATATGTATATGTATAGCTGATTCACTTTGTTATAAAGCAGAAACTGTAAAGCAATTATACTCCAATAAAGATGTTAAAAAATAAATAAAATAAAAAAATAAATTTTAAAAAATCTACATATTGCTGAAAAAAACCCACAAACTGTGGCTGACTTATCTAAGACCTGTGCAATATTTAGAAAACAAATTAGAAATCACCTTCCAGTTTTTCCAGAGGGGACCAAATCCAAGAAACATTAAGAATGTAAAGGATAGGACAATGTAAACAACAGTTCTGAGATAACTATGTCCAACAGCAGTGTGGCAAGTTGGTTTTGTTTTTTTTTTTCTTTTTCATCCACCAGCAAAGATGGAAGCTTGTTTTAGTCCATTGTCTTGGTCCATGGCAGGGACCAGTGCATAAATCTGTTATTTGATCTGGGAAGAACTATAAGGCTCTAGAGTCAGGCTGAAGAACTGCAGCAACGCTGGTGTTTCAAAGAGCCTAGGAAGAGCCACGCATTCTGGCTGACCTGCATGCTGCCTGGCCTCACAGGCTGCCGCTTTGCCTCAGTTAGCATGACAGACCAAACTTTCCCTTGCTCAGAGTGGACAAGACATGATTTGTTCCCCTTTGGCTGTGTCAGTTCTGCAAACTAGATACCAGAGGCTGCAAGCTCAGGAGAGCCTGACTTTCTGGAACACCATTTGTTTGGACAGGCCAAGCCAGTAAGGCTTTTCATCTCTTTAAAGCTCCCAGGGCAGAGAGCATATTTGAGGAATTCCTTTTTTCAAAGTTTTTTTTTTTTTTTTTTTTTTTTTTTGCCCCTTCCAACATTTTGTTTAAGAGAAAATGAGATGTCTATCTTCTGTTTCCTTATTTTTTTTCAGGAAAGCAAAGGGTTGTTGACTTCCTCCCTCTCCCCTCCCTTCCTTCCTTCTTCCCGAAGGTACTCATCTGAGAAAAAGAGAACGAAGTATTGTTCCTGTTCTCTTTCTTAAGTCATTTGAACACTGTCCCTGCGAGTTCTTTAAGTTCCCTGCAATCTGTACACAAGACAAGGAGGGAGAGAGAGAGGGAGAGAGACAGAGAGGCAAGGGATCAGGTAAAGCACGGGGGCTGCTGCAGCCATTGAGACTCAGGAGCTGGTAAGTTACCCATGCAATCCTTTCTACTTCCATTTCAATGTCCCTGGGATGGATATTGCTGTGGGCATCTTCAACAGAAAATGCTTTACTGGGTGTAATCCTTAATCAAAGTGTACGACTGAAGGATGGCCTAGAATTTAAGCTTATATGTTTTTTTAAAGAGAATACTGATGTTTTGCAGAGCTGAGGCTGGCAGAACTGGGCATAGAATTGCATTGGGCTAAGGAGGACATTGTGTTAAATCTGAATTTTGGCACAGATAAGATGGCCGGGTTAACCAGGAGCCACTGGAGTATGTGATGTGTCTCACTGGAGAATTCACTCTTCCTCAGTGCTGTGTCCTGAGAACCTTATCAGGGTGTCTGCTAAGAATTGTGGTTTGCTCTGAAGATTTTGTTACCCATTGTCTAGATTGAGGTGCCTTCTCTTGTTCTTTTCTTTTCATTCAGCATCCCCCCCTCCCGCCAAAGAGAACTGTTAATTTATGATTGTTATTCTGCATCACTGAGGTAGGAGGAAAAAAAGAAGGGAATGTCACTGCGAATTGTACTTCATAGCAGGGGGGCTTATGTGTTCAGTTTCCACATGTGGGTTGAATGTAAATTTATTATCCACTGTCAGTGGAAGATGTCATCTGCCACACAAAAGAAGGCAAAGATTTTGGGGCATGTAGCTTTAGTTTTGGAAAACAACATGCCACTAAGAGAAAGATTGAGATTGATCACTTGTGTCAGTGGGAGTAAAAAACCAAGCTAAATGTTGAAAAATATTTACCCCGCGCCTGGTTTTCGAAGCACCAAATAGAATACAGCAAACTAGTCAAGATTACACACACAACTAGTTTTTAAAAGTCTAACTTACTTCAATTAAATTCGGCAGAAAGTATAATGTTATGAAGAACTCATCATGGCAAGCCACAAGGAAGCCAAGATCACATTGTCAAAAACAGGCCAGCAAGGTCACTCTGAAAGACTGTTTATATTTACTAATATTAATCATTCAACTCAGAGAGGTGTTGAATGGGTGAAAGACAAAGGACAGGCAGAGGTTTTTTCATATATTCATTTCTATGAAATTTACTGATTGAAATCATCTGGGATGTGAAGAGTGTGATAAAAATAGCTGTTCTCTCATTTATAAATTAACTTGGCCAGGCTATGCATTAACCACAATCAAGTAATTAATCTTTATTCGAAACCGAGCCATCATCTTAATAAGAATAAGAAATTATGATAGAACTGGACTGTTATGTGGGTTTTGTTCCATTAGTCAGACTTCTTTTCTCTTCTCCTTTTTTTCAAGAGGCTTTGCTTAGGAGCACTATAAAACGAGCAACGGAAAAGAGATGTGATTAGCGTTTGCCTGCTGAGGAGGCAAAATCATGCTAATAACAGTTGAAAGTGTTCTCCAGCTCCCCTACCACTTACCCAGCCACCCCACTTCATAGATCTTCAGATCAAAAGAGAGCCGGGACTGATCAGCTTGGGCATTTTTTTTATTTTGCATCTTTTATCAGCAAATGTGACCCCAGTAGAAAACTTAGGGCTGCGAGTTTTCTTGCTTCTTTCAGTTTCATTTTTCCTTGATAATGTATTTGATTTTATGCCCATTTAGAACAACATCAGAGAACACTCTCTCATTTGGGTTATTGAATAAAAGCATCAGATGCAGCACAGTATGAATAAAAGGACAGCAGAGTCACACTGACCAAAGACAAGTAAGGCAAAAGGTGGGTATGCCAATGGCGCAGAAAACAGCCTCAAGTGTGTGTCTCCACTATGGCCCAAGATTAAGGAGCTCAGGATAGATTCTTTTCTTTAAAAGAAAAAATACGTATTCAGTATTTCCGTTTGAGTCGTTAAGTCATTGCCATGAGAATATTTGTTGAATACTGGGGGAAAAATATCAGCTCCCTAAAGAAAAAAGCCATTGACTCGTTTAGGCTAGTTGCTACCAATCTGTCTTCACTCAACTCCAAGGAGTGAGTTGGCATTTGTGGAAACTTCCAGTGTGTGATTCTTCTTTGGGGTCATCAGAGGCTCTTCTGTGATAACATTAGGGGAACTCCAGCTTGGAATGAGCCATAATTTGACACACAGAGGTTGCGTTAATTAATTTGTGCCCAAACTGTACATATAACTAAATTATAAATTTGTCATATAAATGTTAAATTATGTTAGGATGTGTCCTGTAGGTCTGTGTGCTGGGATGTGAATCAGATGAGAGCAAGCAGAACATCAAAAGCACAGGCTTTGTTGTTATACAAATCTGGGTTTGAATTCCAGCTTTGTTGCTTACTGTGTGACACTTACTTTGGCCAGGTAATTAACTTCTCTAAGCCTCAGTTTCCCCTAATGTAAAATTGCATCTATGTTATAATAGAGTTGTTGTGAGGATTAAATAAGATTATTTATGTAACACAATTAACACAAAGCATGGCAAGTAATAGGAGTCAACCAATGTCAGTTGTAATTTTTTAAGTTTTATGTTAATACTTAAGGGTACTGTCTCTTTGGAATGTAGAGAGTAGACTATATCCCCATAATTTGTGTCATTATCCTTGATCAATACTATACCAAGGGTCTGTCAGAACAAAAATCATGCCTCATAGCTTTGGAGTTGGGCACACATTGAGTGAAGCTCAATTCTTTTAAAACAAAGGAAAGCAGAGCTTAATATTTTGATGTTCATCTTCACTAATGGCAGAAATGCCAGATTTAGCCTCATTAAAATGCCAGCTGTGTTCAATAGAGGGGAGAGTAGGCAAGAGTTTGTCTTGGGATACAAGTCTTGAACTTAGATGAATGTTTGAAGAGACTACATGATATTGTAGATGTTTCATTCTCCCTTTCACCCACTTCCCCAAGCTCTCGAGCTCTGTGCTCTTGGTGACCTTTTCCCTGGCAGTAGAGGGCTGGAGACTTTTTTTTTGGAGACCATTGTGGCAGTGACTCAGCCAGAGAGAAAAGGACTTGAAGTGACATGTTCTCCCCACAGTGAAGGCTAACAGATCCCTCTCCTCAAATATTTTAGCGGCAAGCCACTTACTTTATCACCGACGAATAGAATACCGGTATCACCACTTTGTGTGTGTGTGAGTGTGTGTGTGTGTGTGTGTGTGTGTGTGTGATCCAACTGCTATTTTTCTCTCACTCTAACCTTTAAAACCTACATCTTGGTTAGTCTGTTAAGTAATAATGATACTTTAACTTAGGTCTTAGTTAAACTTCCCTCTCCATCTTCCAAAAGCAAAACACACAACCACAGCAAGAACCAAAATCTACCACCAAGAACCCAAACCTTTGAGGTTCTTTTGTTAGAATAAGAGGCTTGGATACAATAGAGATTTGTTTGGACAACTTAACCCTCAGAGAGCAAATTGAAGCTGGGTTTTTCTACCCTAATGTGCAAAATGTGTCTTCTAGGGTGGCTTAGAGCAGGAAAACAAAGACCAGTTTGGGCATCAGAACACTTCTGCTCTGTTTTGTCCAACCTCTGCTGCCCCCATGCATGTGATCTGATAGGTTTCTTCACTTGCTTGGACCTCAGTTTCCTCTGTAAAATGATGAGGTTGGACCAAATCAGTGACTCTCAAAGTGGTCTGTGTGTGTGAGTGTGTATCAGAATTCACCTGGGGCTTGTTTACAAGCACTCTTCTCCCCCACCCACTGCACTAGATGATCTATGAGATTCTTATGCTGACATCCTGTGATTCTCTAAAACAGATGGTCACTGTCTTGCTCTGTCTTCTTCAGGATTGCATTGACATTAAACTAAAATGTATGTTTTAAGAGCCATGCTTTTGAGCATAATTCCTATTCGGCATTTGATGTTCTCTCCAGAAATTAGTTTTGGACGTATCAATTGTTATTCTAGAAGCTGTTAGCATTATGGAGTAAGGAATATGCAACAATCGGATGAGATTGATGAATGTTCTATAACAACATATGTATCATAAAAGAGCAATTACTTAGAATTATAAATATTGTAATTCTGTATGAATAGCACTCTTCGATTTATGCATTTATATATTATTTGCATCTTACATGAAGATACAAATGCATTCTTTCTTTAATCAAGGAAAACAGATACTATTTTTTTCTATTCACTTTAAAAAAATATTTGTAGATTCAATCTCATAAGTTTTTCGGTTTTGTTTTTACCTTTTTACAGTGTGTGTTGTGCTGAGCCTATTTTAGAAGTTAGAGCCTTGTCCCTAAGTTAATACTGACATGGAAAGGCAAAAGATTGATAATGGTGTTTGAAAAACTGGCACCCACAAGTCCTGTTAAATCTGCTTTAATCATAAGAAAAATCTGTAGCTTAGAGACGAATTTCTGATTTCCCTAATTTCATTTCTACTCAAATCTCTTGAATTTTTTTCTCACATGTTTATTTGGCTAATAAATAGAGCAGCAGTGGTCACAGGCCTCCACCTGACAGAAGCAGAGAGGCAGCAAAATATTTTGATGTGCACTCTCAGAAACAGCTAGCCTAATGATGGCTGTTCTTTTTAACCATTCAAATATCAAATACATTTAGATAAAACAATGACATATAGATAAAAGAATAAGAACATGTCTTCATCAGAAGTTATGTATAGTACATAAATTCACTAGACAGTAAGCACCATGAGGACAGGGCCTTTGTTCTTTCACTGCTATACGCCTAGGACCTAGAATAGTGCCTGGCATAAAATAGATGCACAATAAATATTTGTGGAATAGATGACAATAAATAAGTGGGCTGTAGAGTGAAATATGCCATCGTAATATAATGCTAAATACAGCAGTTAGTGAGTTGAAAATTAGTCAAAGTTTCTGGGGTTCTGGACAGTGCCAAACTGCCAGCTTGACATGTTTATTCCCACCTGAATTGACTGGAATTATGGCTTGTTCCACCATTACATGCATGGGGCTGTTACATGTATGTTAATGTGTCATCTTGGCAAGGAACCCACCCACTTGCTTATGGGAGATAAACATTTATCAGATACACAGAAGAGACTTTGGTTGCATTTTATTTTCCATTTGTTTTCTGGGCAGATGATGGGTTAGCACATTGTTTTTGGCGAGAGAGAGAGACAGAGAGAGAGTGGTCATTTGTTTCTCCTTGACTAAAAGAGTTGTGAGCCAGGATTTAGCCTTGTAGGAAATGCTCAGTGCTCTCAGGTTTTTTTATAGGCAGGGCTGTAAATCCAAGTTAAAGGGATGCCACTGAGTTTACACAAACACGAAGGAGTGAATTCAGGGAGGGAAATGTGATATCCTTGTGGCACACAATACCTTTTCCTTTATATAATTAGGCACTGGAGACAGCCAAAATGAACAAATCCTGGATTGAGGCAGTTTTGCACTTATTTGGCAAATTTAAAGTGGTAAATATAAGTATGACTATAACAACATTGGGGTCTTAGGTTTCCATTATCCATAGTAGGAACGGAAAAACCTCTCTTTGTTCACATTGATAAAGCCTGTCTCTTTAGTGCCAAATACCAGGGCCACAGAAAGGAATTCTGACCTCTTCTCCTATTTTCCTATGATCTGCTACGGCCCCGCTTTGACTTCATTCTGTGACGGCCACTGGTATTAATGGGAGAATGAGATAACCACAGGATCACCACCACTTGCAACATTTATGGAGGAGTCATGACGAAGTCTGGGGACTGCCAAGAACTTTACATACATTATTTCACTTAACCCTCCCATTCTAAGAAGTAGGTGCTTTATTCTCCTCATTTCAGAGATGAGGAAAGGCAGCTAACTACCTTGTTTAACAGATAGGCTAGAAAAAGTTAAGTGATTTACTCAAGGTCACTGAATTGATGTTCCTTGTTTTCAGGTTTCTCATTAAGGAGGAAGCAGCTAATAATTATTTTTTTTAAATTAAGTATCCCTTAAGGCAGTGTTCCTCAAGTGTAGTCCAAGAACCAACAGCATGGCATCACCTGGGAGTCTGTTAGAAAAGCGGAATCTCAGACTGCATCCCAGACCCCCTGAATCAGAATCAGCATTTTAACATGATCTCCATATGATTCAGGAGCACATTCAAGTTTGAGCAACACTGCCTTAGGGTTTTGATCTGTTGTACACACAGATTGATTTCAGAATGTAGGTCCCTGTTCTACAGAGCCCTTTTCTAAACTTTGAACTTGTCCAAGACAACATAACTCCCTCTTGGCTAATGGTGTTACTGGACAAGCCTCAAGTCTATTCAGCTCTGATCAACATTAGGCATGATTTTTGTGGTCTCACCTAGCAAGTTAACGCCATACCAAGGTACCCTAATAATCTCAGAGAGTAAAGGTCTGGGGTATTGTTTTTCAAGTGTGTTCTGAGAACCAAACATCAGAATCACCTGGGGCTGATTACTAGGCCTTTCCCAGCTCTAATGAATCTGCAGAGGGGCCTAAGGCTCTGACTGTCCCACAGGCTACTGGCTCAAGGTAAGGAAGACCCAGCAGGGGCAGTGACAAGTTTTGGAAACATCATTCCAAAAAGGTGTCCAGCTTTTTCAGCGGTTTGAAAAAGCATTTAAAAGCAACAGTATGAGATAGAGTATCTCAGAGCCCTTCTGGGAAGAAGAGGTACACTGCCAGCTTCTCCCTTTGAATGCTGGAGAATGGGGACAAGAAACCCTGCTACCTGCCTCTGGGAGAAGGTTGGGGGGCGGGTCCCCAGCATCACTGCCAAGGAGCAGATGCCAGCACACACCCCTCACTCTTCCCAGTTCGAAAGAATCCTTAGAGCTTCCTTTGCACTGGGGACTCACCGTTCTCACTTAGAACAGAAATCAAGAGGGGCTATTGTTGGAGGGGTGGGGGAAAGGAAGCAGGGCCGGAAGAGAGTGAGGGAGAGGACCGGAATAACCTCTGGTTTGCTTCAGCCTGGACACAACGCCTTTGCCTGGATGGAGACGGTGGCTTCTCCCCCTTAATGGAGGCCCTCTGGCCTTCCTCACGGGAAGTGCAGGGAGAGAAAGAACTCTGCGTTTTCAACGCTGTTTTATGGAACACCCACCACAAAAGCCACTGCTTGTATCTTACTGTTTTTCTAATTCAGGCAGTTTTCTTCCCCACAGCATAGTGGAGCTCCCTCCCCTCCCCTCCACACCTAATAGCTTTTTCAGATAAAAAAATGTACAAAAGTGGATCTTTCAGCATTATCCTGAAAAATGTATACATTGAAAACTTTTAAGGTGCTAAGGAGCATCATACTTAATCCATCAAGGTGGGGTTCCTGAACTACTAGAACTTGAAATCTTAGGGTGAAGAACATGCAAAAGGTTCTACAAGGTTACTTCTAGGTATATCCAGAATCCTGCCTCCTACCGGATTTTTTAAGAGTTGGGGGGAATTCCCTGGCAGTTCAGTGGTTAGGACTCTGCGCTCTCATGCAGCACAGCCAAAAAAAAAAAGAGAGAGAGAGAGTTGGGCAAGCACCATCTTTCTTAACACTCAGCAGATATTCAGTATGTAATGCAACAAGCAAGTCGGCGTCTCCTCCAACATCATCCAGAGCTCTCCTGCATCTCAGTCACATCAGCACAATATCCTGTCTCTGGATCCCCAGGGATGGAGAGTTCTTATCTCCTAGCTGTAGCCTGAGTCGTGAATCTTTTTTTTTTTGAAAGATGTTGGGGGTAGGAATTTTTTATTAATTAATTAATTAATTTTTGCTGTGTTGGGTCTTCGTTTCCGTGCGAGGGCTTTCTCTAGTTGCGGCGAGCGGGGGCCACTCTTCATCGCGGTGCGCGGGTCTTTCAATATCGCAGCCTCTCTTGCTGCGGAGCACAGGCTCCAGACGTGTAGGCTCAGTAGTTGTGACGCACGGGCCTAGTTGCTCCGCGGCATGTGGGAATCTTCCCAGACCACGGCTCGAACCCGCATCCCCTGCATTGACAGGCGGATTCTCAACCACTGCGCCACCAGGGGAGCCCTGAGTCGTGAATCTTAAAGAGGATATTGGAGAAGGAGTGGAGAGCCTAGTGTTTGGAAAAGGAGGTGCAGCTCACTATTACATCATTTTGGTTTGTCTTTACAACCTTTAAGTGCTCAGACATTCCACACTTTACACTGGCTCCTCGTGCTCTTTCTGAGCCTCCTAGGAGAGAAATTCCGGCATCACATGTTCAGTACCTGCCGGTAGGAAGGACGTTCTGCTGTGAGCAAATCCTATCCCAGAAGGATTAGGACATAAAGTGCTAAATTTATTTGCTTTTCAACCAATATGGATTTTGGGGGAGGGGGAGTTGGTTTACTTAATAAATGTTATCTCTTCTGTACATGGCACATGTGCCTTACACACGTGTGTATAAACACACACACACACACACACACACACACACACACACACACAGACTATCCAAAATCATTGGCTCTTAGGGAAGGAAACTGTGGATTAGCCCCAAACTGTTTATTTGACTCAAGAATGTAGTATCTGATTCTCAGTCCCCTATACTTTCAAACAGATTTACTCTCGTAATTATACTTTTCTTAGCTATAATTTAAAAAAGAGCTTGAATTTTGTTAGCTAGTGGCAGTAGGGGAGAAGGTGAGAGAGGACTTAAGTGTTATTGCAAGAAATTCATAAAGGGTTCCATTCACTTATTGTGTGTTGTTTTGAAAATGTAAGTAATGCAGAAGAGAAGGCTAAACTTGGAGTCAGAGATAGAGGCTTGAGTGTGCTCGCTGACACATGAATAGAAGGCAAGTCAGTGAACCCAAAAGCATATGGAAATTTAGTATATGACAAAAATAGCATTGCATGTCAGAGAGGAAAGTTGGATTATGTAGTTAATGGTGTTGGCATACCTAGGTAGCTATTTGGGAAAAAACAAACATATCTCTTCTTTATTTCTTAAGTTAAAATTCCAGATAGATCAAAGATTTAAAATGTTAAAAATAATAGGAAAATGGCAGATTTATTTTTTTTGAATCTCAGGGTAGGAAAAGTCTTTCTAGTTTTATCTAGAAGCCTTAACATTTATTATAAATGAAAATTAAAAAGCTTCTATAGGGCCCAAACTCAATAAGCAAGGTCAAAAGGGCAAACAAAAAACTGGGGGAAACATTTTAAACATGTATCACAAAGAACTTAATATGACCAGAAAATGGACAAATGACATGAAACACATGTCACATAAAATGAAATATATTTGGTTCTTAAACATGTAAAAAATAAAAGATACTCAATCTACTTCATAAAAATGGATGCAAATTAAAACTATGAGATACCATTTTTTACCAACTTGATGAAACAAAAGATAAAACATTTATTAACATATTTGTTTCTGGGGATCTGGAGAGTACTGTCATATATCGATGGTAGAATAGTGAATTAGTAAAACTTTACTATAGAGAGCAATTTGTGAGTGTCTATCAAAATGTAAAAGTGACTCCTCTTGGAAATTATATTACAAATATACTTGTAAGATGTAAAAAGACATACCTACAATGCAAGACAAGAAAAAAAAAACAGATTAGGTATAGCATAATTGTCCACTAAGGGATTGGTTCAATTAAGTGCAGTACATATGTATAATGAAAATGCTTCTGATTTTAAATTCTATGCTCTGATAATTTCTTTAAGGATGATCATTTCACATCCATCTACATTCCTCTTGTCCTTTCCCTTCCCACATGTCACTAAATGCCACATATACTTCTCCTTCAGTTGACTCTCAAATCATAGGGTCCTCATTCCCTTGGCAACATGTAAAATATGGATGTCAACCAGGGTGAGAAAGCAGGCCAGAAAGCTGAGTTTGAGAGGGGAGTGGCAAGGCAGTATAGAGGAGTGGTTACAACCCATGTTCTGGGGGCAGCTGCTTGAGATCAAGTCCCCACCCACTTGCTTGCCAGCGGTGTGATCATGAGTAGTTTAATTTCTTCATCTGCATGACAGGTATAAAATAGCACCATCCTCTTAGGGTTTGTTGTGAGGATTAAGAGTGATAATACATGCAACTGCTTAGCACAGTGCCTGCCTTATAGTAATATTCAATAAATGTTAGCCCTTTTAGTTATTTATCTGGAACTCTCCCTGCTCATGGGATCTGGAGCTTTCCTGGGGAAGTGAGGAAGAGAGGCATCTAAGTCATCAAGCTGTGTACTCATTAGCACCATGACATGAGAGTCCTGGGGTGATTCAAAGGCTTTTTTTTTTCCCAATCCAACAACACAAAGGGAGAGACTGGAGTAATTTCTGCTGCCCCCAAGCTAGTATCATTCAGGGAAACTACTTCCACAATTCTATCCCCTGGAGTCAATTATATCCTGAAAATGTGATAAATGCAGGCTGGAAAATTGCAAGATTGTGACATTATGCAGGGGGTTGAGCCAGTTTAGTTAAGCAGCAAGTTTCAATTTGCATGAAAAATGTTCCTTAAATTACATTTGGATCAAAATATCATTAAATATTAATATTAAGGCCATTGTATAACTTCCTCCCCATGGTAGTCATTTAATAAATATGAGTTGCAGCTTCAAACCAAACCAAACCAGGCCAAAAATCTTCCATCACCATGACGTGCATATGCCCGTGTTTCCCAGCTTCGGTCTCAGTGCAGCCCAGCAAGGGATGTATCTGTGCACCCCTGTAACTTCAAGTGTCTCAGCCATGGATAGCAGCCCTCCAGCAAAAACAATAAAAAATATTTGACGGCTTTTAAGTGAATTGAATTTTCCCTCTGTGTGTAAAGTGATAGTGAACCCTCTTTGCATACACTCACTGCCTTATATATTATCAGATCACATTCTAGAACTAGATTCCAGAAGGCATAGTTTAGCTTAGTGGGTTGCCCTGCCTACTAATTCTTTCATGTGTGTCTGTTCTCCCTAACTACATTGGAACCATATTTGTCAGAGGCTGTTTTTAACTATTTTTATACTCTCTCAGACAAAAGCCCTCCAAATTCTTGTTGGTCTCACATTAAAGCTCTTATTATCCCCACTTTAGAGATAAGTAAACTGAGACTCAGAGAAGATAGGCAATTCGACAGAAGTCATAAGTTCTGTGAATCTCCAGGGTCTGTGGAGTTATTGCAAGGAGTCAAGGGGTCTGTATTTGGATGTCAAGTACCTACTGTTTGCACACTGACTAAATAATGTTTTGAAAGTACACGTACCTCTGCTTTCAAATCTTGTTATATAGTGGTAATTAATAAAATATAAATTAATTTCAAATGTTGCTGAATTAAAAATAGCTTTTGGTTATTTTGTATTTTTTCAAACTTTCTGGGGATTTTCAAAATGGGTTTATTTATTTATGAAATTTACAAAGGGAATCATGCTGAAAAACCTGGGAACCACTGTCTGTAGACCAAAGCTGGTGTTCACTAATAAATTACAGGGCGGTATTTTGAATAATCTAGGTCTTCTGGTGGCAGTGAGATTTTCTACTCTTAAACTGCTACCTATACCTATATTTGATAGAAAGTGTCTGGAAGTAGTCATCATTATTGTTTAATTTCTTCCTTCGTCTAACAGCTGTCTCCCTAAACATTCCTTTCTGACCTGTGTGACACTGGGCAATCTGCTTAACCTATCTGTGTACTAGTTTCCTTATTGGCAAAATGGGGAAAAGGGTAGAGCCTACCTCATAGGGTGCTGTGACGGTCACGTGAGTTAATGCACGTGATGCCTTAACACATTCTTGTCACATAGGAAACAAAATGTGGTCTTGTTGTGTTAGGCACCACTTGCTGCTGCTTTTTGTCACATAGTTGGAACTTGATAGACATTTGGGGGATAAATTAATGAATAAGTGAAAATGTGGAATAGGAAGAAAGGGCAATTCTAGATATGTAATTCCTCATCTACATTTCCTTAGTCACAGGCAGGCAGTTAGGACAGCAGCTTTTATGCAGATACTGCGTTTGGGAGTATTTGCTTCAATGAGCTCAAGCTAGAGAGACGATGATGTTTCTATATCTTCTGGTCCAGTAGCTGTTACAAATCTATCAACTTCATGTATTAGATTCATCAAAATATGCATTTACTAATCAGGCAGGAAGGGTTTGGGCTTGGAGCAGATGTCAAGTACAGGCTTTATTCCTCCTTAGAAACTATGAGAGGAAACAAGACTAGTAAACCATCTAGATAGGAGGAGAGAAGCAATGCTTTCTTGCCACAAACCAAAATGCTGAGGATCACAGTTATGAGAGGGTCAAAGGAAGTCAGAATGACCTTTCATAGCAGGCTCAATGTTTATCTAGCTTAAAATTTCACTTCCAGATCATCCCATGGATAGTTATTTAGCTTTATGCCATGAACAACCTTTGAGCCCAATAGAAACTTTTTTTTTTCAGTGTTTGCAAAGTGAGGTGTTTAAGGTAGAAGAAAAGAACCCATTGCTAGACTTTTAAAAATGGGCTGCCCTGAGTGTCACTACTGCCTGACATAATTGTTTCTAACAAAGGTGTTAGGCTGATGGGCCAATGAAGAGATAATCAGCTTCTCCAAACCGGCTGCTTTTCCCAAGACCAGGCAGTAATAATCCTAGCAGCTACTCATCGTTGGCTGTACCACGTGAGCAAGGCTCTGTGCTGGTGCTGTGGGCACTACATGAATAAAACCCAGTTCGAGCTTTCCAGAAGTTTCCAGTAAATTAATGGTTATACTGAATGGAGGTGAATATGCTTCCCTGTCACCTCCATCCATTGACACTGTTTCTACTCACTGGGACCACACAAAACAAATCCAGTCCTTCCAAGTATCGGCCCTTTGAAGTATTCAAGTAGAAGCTATCAAGTCCCCAGACCTCCAACACACCTCCTTCTTAACACTCCAGGTTCCGTCAGCCATCTCAGTAAGGTGTGGTTTTGCATCTCCTCACCAGCAGGTTGCACTCCTCTGTGTGCTCTCCAGTGTGTCGCTGTCCATAAGGTTTGACCCAGAATGCCCCCCCCATCCCAATGGTTTGGCCAGTGCACAGTAGAGAGAGGGGCTCTCTGAGGCCCCTTTTCAGAGCTGCATCAATTGCTGAGATTTTCCCTCAAAAGGTCCAGATGAAAAGGCCTGCAGTAACAAACTAGGAACTTGGAATGAGCATTATTGATTTGTCTTGTTATTTTTCTAGATCTCTAGCCCTAATCTTGTTTCAGGTCTTCCTCCTTCCTCTTTACAACCATGAGAATCTCTTCTTACTAGTATTGTTAGGAAGCCAAAAATACTAGTATAGTTATATTTATTGAGTGCTTTTTTTTCTGTCAAGTGTTTTGTATATATTATTTTATGAAATCTCATAATTAACCCCGTGAGGTGGTTTTCTTCGTTTGTTTGTTTCAAGATGAGGAAACTGAGGCTCGGAGATTAAGTAACTGGTCACAGTTGGTAGGTGAAAGACCTACAATTCAAACCCTGGGCTGCCTAACTTCTCACTTTATGCTCCTTCTACCTCACTCAGCCTCGCTGTGATATAGCACATTGGAACATTCCTAGTGCTTTATCTGAGCATACCAGGTGCTCAATTAAATGTTAGTTTCCCTTTCTCATCCTCCAACTAATGCAACCTAAAAATGAGGAAGAAGGTTGTGAGTTGCTAAAAGTATGTGCCAGACCCCTGAGGTGGCCGTGCAACATCAGTTCCAACGTGATGTGCCTTTAGCCCTCTAAGCTCCTTCCAAGGAGCTGTGGGCCAGCTCTAAAGGGCCCCTGTTAATCTACTAGCCAATTAGCTTACTAGTGAGGGTTGTCTAGCGGTTCTTTCTAACCAATCCACACCCCTTATATCTTCCTCCTCTTCAAATAATTCTATTCATTCCTGAAACTTCAAGTAAATTCAGAGTATCTTCAGAGCCACCAGCACCTCAAACCTAGTCCTGCCTCCTTTGGAACTTCAGATCTGTAAATCAGGGCAAGATGTAGGCAGCAAGTGCCATCTCAGGGTGAGCTTCTCTTTGGCTCCTTCTACTCTCACTGGGGTCCTTTATGCCCCTTTGAGAGCTCTCTAATGTAGCACCGTCAACAACTATCATATCATGCCCAGAGGCATTTGGAAACAGGGAGATTATCACAATGACCAGGGGGCACTGTTGGCATCTAGTGGTTGGGGGTGGGCAGAGATGGTAAAGTTCTGCTGTGAACCCACACAAAATAGCAATAGTGTCCGCTCCCCTTGAGAAAGTCAGGACCATGACTTTTCTCACCATTGTCCATCCATGCCCAGCACAGCACCGATCCTTCCACAGATGCTTAATACAAATCTCTGAATGAATGTTCTCCTTTGTCACCTTTCCTATTTTTCTGCATGTCTCTTCTCTCACTGGAGGTTCTGAAATAGAGCTGTCTTGCTTGCCTCTAATTTCTGGAAGTAACTGCAAAAGTGGAGGACTTATTAAGCTCTGTCTCATATATATTCCCTTCCTCTTTCCTTCTCTTATGCTCGAAATTTTCAACAGTTTAGAGAACCACAGCCCTAATGAATGCCTTCTAAATTGATCAATAAACATTTACCCTTTGAATAGGTCTCAAAGTCATGGCTTTCTAGAGTAAATTTAGGCAGGAAATTTTCCCCTCCAATGTGGAGCTAAACACCCTAAAAAAGTATTAGGTTGATCGCCTAATTCAATGAATTGTTAATGATTAAGTCTAAGTGATTTGGCTAAAGCAGCAGCAGTGGCCCATTGGCTTCCCCTCTCAGACCCATGGAACTACAGCCTGGATTGGGTAGAGGAAGGGAGAGGTCTCTTAAGAAGCCAGTGAGGAAAAAGCTAAAAGTTTGAGGTCTGACTGTCTTCATCATTCTTACTGAAATGTCGTAAAAGCAGGTACTAAGTAGATCAAGGACTCCATCTCCCTCAAGGACAGAGAGCCTGTTAAAGGAGAGTCAGAACCAGATCCCCATGAAAGGTCTGTGCTCCCAGCTCCGCGATAGAGGCATGTTGCTGTCGGGTGGACCGTTCTCTGTGGTTGGAAATTTTCAGAGTTCACTGGTTTTACTTTCTGGCTGATTTCCTTGATAAGACACTTAGCTCCTTTCTCTTTTATAAATTTCAGAGAGGAGGTTCTCTTCCCATCATGGGAATTCCCAACTCTGCTCCACTCAAGGGCTCTCTCGTTTTCTTAAAGTGTATGAAGGAATACTTTAAAAAGTCTTAAAATGAAGATTTCCATTCTTCTCAAATTGAAAACAACCATCTGAAGAGCAGCATAGCTCAGGGCTGATAAGGAAGGGCTGGGAAGGATCACAAAGCAGAGAAATTTAGTAAGGGAGGGAAGAACTAGCATTTATTTAGCACTTGCTATACACCATGCAGGTACATAGCAATAGTAACAACTATTAGGTATCTAGTTTTAATCTTTCCCCAGATCCATGAAGTAGTGTATTAGTCAGGATAGACTAGGTAATGTTTCAGTGATGAGCACACTCTAAATCCCCACAGCTTAAAAAAATAAAGAAAAAAGAAAGAAAAAGGATTTATATCTCCCTTCCATTACATATCCATTTCGTAAATCAGCAATGGCTTTGACCCAGGTCACCTTAGCTTTAGGACCTAGGCTGACAGAACAGCTATACGGAAATGTTTCAGGTTGCTATGGTAGAGTGAAAGAAAATTATGGGAACCATGGACTGATTCTCAAAGATTCCACAAGGAAATGACACGTCACTTGTGCTCGCATTTTGTTGACCAAAGCAAGTCACATGGCCATGCCTACAAGTAAAGGGAATAGGGAAGTGCAATCTGACTATGTGCTCAGAAGAAGAGCTAGAAATATTTGATAAAGTGTTATTATCCTGTTATTATAGTTAAGAAAAGGGAGGCTTAGGAAAGTTAGTAGGTCGGGGAGCTGGGATTCTGACTCTGTGTCCTGAGCTCTTTGCTCTTCTATAACAAGTGCATTCTACAGGCACGTTACGTACATGGTGCTTTACCTTATCTCCACATGCTGTGATGAGCTTAAGTATCCTTGGGGCTTGAGGGTATGTGCACCTCAGTGTGGACAGGTTAAAGCCAAATCCAAGTAATCGTGGCTTAGCATTTATTTCACATATTTCCATTCTCTTTAAAGGTCTTCAACACATTCAGTGTGAAATCAGTTTGTAATAGAAATTTCATCCTTGAACACATGCCAGATTTTTCTTTTTAATCATAGTCTCAGGTATGATAGGTTTCCTTGCTTATTTCTTTTATTTGTTGAATAATGAGAAAAAGGCCACTCTGCCCTCAGTTTGGTAAGGCTGCTGCCTGGTGGATGTTCAAGATCCCGAGGAAAGCATGCCCCAGCTTCCCTCCATTACCTTCAAGACAGTCCCCAGAAAAAAGCATTCCTTGCTCAAAGGCACAATAAAATAACAAGACTGATTCTACCAGCCCTTAGAAAATCAATCCTGATATTTCACCTCCATGGAGCTCAGAGGAAGTGCCGTGTTATATCAGTTCTTCTTAGACTTTTCTAATCCAAGTACTGCTAATGGGAGAGAAAAATCTAGAAAAGAAATCCTAAGTAATCTGCTTAGGTAGAATTTCAGCCTTTAACCTATCCTAGTTTTTGCATTCTGCTCCATAACATATCCATATTTGTTTGCATTTAAAATGTTTTAAATTACTCACCACTAAAACTGATAAGCCAGGAAGATATTATACAACTTATTCTTTGGTTTTCTCCACCCTTTGGAACTTGACTTCAAGCCTTTGTAATCTAATAACGGCAATATGCTTATCTCCTGAAAGTAGGTCCCAGAGAAACAGGGAAAAGGGTAACTGTCAGGTTGGGGATATGGTGAGTTCCTCCTGGCAGCTAGAGTATCCCAGACCCAACAGAGAATAAAGACGAGGAGGAGGAGGAGGGGTAGGGGTTGGGGACAAAGAAGAAGAGGAACATGGAATGGTATCTGGAGACATGGAGGAGCTAGTACAGCCGAGAAAGAACTCCAAACATGGCCTTAAAAAAACGCACAGAAAGAACTCAAAACTAATTTACTGATCATGACAGTTGATAAAAAACTACAATTTTTATTAGTTATATTCTCCTTATCTATTAAAAAAGACAAAGTACTTTGTCCAAAGCACAGCTAGTTGTGGCCTTAGGCAAATTAACCTTGCTGGGTTCTCAGCCATAAAGCATGAACTCGAATGCTGCTCAGCTTAATAGAGTGTAAAGTTTGCAAAACCCTTTGAAGGCAGAGAGTGCAATTTAAGTATTACGTATTATTAAATTAAATGCCTATTTAGGAAAGGAACTCTCTATTAGCATTACCTTAACTAGTAGTCAACACTCAGCAGAGCTCCTTGTCAAAATTTTTATGACAGAAGGGATCCAGGTGTCCATCACTTAAAATGGAAAATCAAAGAACAAAGAAACAAGCCCAGGCGGTAACGAATGGAATGCACCATTAAGGCATTGGCTTGGTTCAGAGATAGATTCCTGAGCTAAAGAAGGCCTCATTTACTGGAATGGAAAAATATAGGGCCAGGAAATTGCTCAGAGTTCTCCTGTCTTTTCCTGTGCACATGGAGATGCACTATGTGTTGGCTACTGTTTTGGATCAGAATCTCAGTTTTAGAAATAGCCTGAGTTGTGTCCTTGGAAAGGGAGATGATTATGTGGTATATTTGTGTGTGGTGGGGATGGAGGAGGGGGAGGTGGGGAGGATGTTTGGGGGAGCCATTTAGACACTCTCTGGAACCATATTGCTTCCTTGGCCTCACAGACAGTTACCAGAACTGAGCTAGGACATTGGGCAGCTGACCTGGGCTTAGAGAGCCTCCAAGTCTCCTAAACTAGCTCTGAGGTAGAGCCAAGCTGGCCCTACTGACAACACAGGCCAGTTCTGCCTGGTCACGCTGGATGGCTGGTCGCAAGCCTGCCTGTTTTTCAACAGACATTCATCCGGCAACAACCTCTTGATGGTGTTTTAGGCACCTCTTGATAGTGTTTTAGGCACCTCTTGATAGTGTTTTAGGCACTTTAGAGAGATCTGATAGACAGATCTCTCTAAATGTAGAGATCTGAGAGGTATTTTGAAGGTAGAACTTGCTTTTAGATTGGCCATGAGTTAGGGGATATAACAGGAAACAGAAGACAAACATCCCTGTCCTCATGGAGCCTGCATTCTAGTAGAGGGAAGTGGACAATGAATAAAATAGATAAGTTATATAATATGTTAGAAGATATGGAGAAAAATAAAACAAGGGGGCTTCCCTGGTGGCGCAGTGGTTAAGAATCTGCCTGGCAATGAAGGGGGCACGGGTTCGAGCCCTGGACCAGGAAGATCCCACATGCCGCGGAGCAACTAAGCCCTTGTGCCGCAACTACTGAGCCTGTGCTCTAGAGCCCATGCTCCACCACAAAAGAAGCCACCGCAATGAGAAGCCCACGCACCACAACTAAGAGTAGCCCCTACTCTCTGCAACTAGAGAAAGCCTGTGTGCAGCAATGAAGACTCAACACAGCCAAAAAATAAATAAATTTTTAAAAAATAAATGAATAAAACAAGGAAGGAGAAAGAATAGGGAGTGCAGGGGTGGGGAGCAGGGCGGGGTTAGGGTGGCCTCGTTGAAAAGGTGATATTGAACAAAAACTTGAAGGAGGCAAACAGAGAATCATGTAGGTATCCAGAGGAAGGGCTGTCCAGGCAGAAAGGGCAGCAGGTGCAAAGGCCCTGAGGTGGGAGAAAGCCTGGTGTGTGTGAGAAAAACCAGAGGTCATTGGGATTGGAGTGGAGTAAGCCAGGGAGAGTGTGGTAGGGTATGAGGTCAGCGGGGTAACGACATCATGGAGATACTTGCAGACTACAGGGTGGACTCCGGCTGTACTCTACAATAGAAGATTGTTGGAGAGTTTTAGGCAGGAGAGTGAGAAGATCTGACTTACACCTTAATATAATCAGTTTGACCATTGTGTTGAGTAGGCTACAAGGAGCCAAATGTGGAAGTAAGGAGAAGAGTTAAGAGGCTATTAGAAAACAATTTTCCATTTTTTCAGAGTAAAGGTCAAAGTTCCTAGAAGAAACTTGTGGCTTGGACCACGGTAGAGGCAGTGGAGGTGGTGAGAAGTGGCTAGATTATGGATAGACACTGAAAATAGAGCCCATAGAATTTGCTAATCCATAACTGGGGTACTCAGGTAGTCTGTCCAGGAATAAGTTAACGAGCTGTGAAGGAATGGTGATGAGGGGTGTTCTTCTCCACTCAAGAGTAGTAAAGAAAGAAGAGCGAGGATTCTTTTTTTTTTTAATTTATTTATTTTTGGCTGCATTGGGTCTTTGTTGCTGTGCGCAGGCTTTCTCTAGTTGCAGCGAGCAGGGGCTACCTTTCATTGTGGTGCATGGGCTTCTCATTGCAGTGGCTTCTCTTGTTGTAGAGCATGGGCTCTAGGTGCACAGGCTTCAGTAGTTGCAGCACGCGTGTTTCAGTAGTTGTGGCTCACGGGCTTTTGAGCGCAGGCTCAGTAGTTATGGTGCACGGGCTCAGTTGCTCCACGGCATGTGGGATCTTCCTGGACCAGGGCTTGAACCTGTGTCCCCTGCATTGGCAGGCGGCTTCTCAACCACTGAGCCACCAGGGTAGCCCAAGACAGGATTCTTGTTGGTACAACCACCTTGCCTTTCTTCCTTTGTCCTTCCTGTTAATTGAGGGTGTATTATGTGCCAGGAACTGTGCTGGGATACAATAGTGAATGTGAACTAATGGGCTCACTGCAATTATGGAGCAAACAATTTACAAAGGGAGTTAGACATTAAGTGAATAATCACACAAATAAGTGAAAATGACCACTCTGATCTGTGCTGAGTGTTGAAATTAGTATACTGCCCTGGTCAGGAAGTGCTGAGGAAGGGATGCTTTGAGCTGGATCTGAATAAATATGTATTGATTAGACAAAGGTAGATGGAGGGAGGGGAAGAGTTTTCAGGCGATAGGAATGACATGTATGGAGATTCTGAAAGGAGGGGCAGCACGGTATGGATGAGGAACTGAGAGAAGGCCAATATGAGTAAAATGTAGAGAGCTTGGGGAACATGGTCAAGATGCAGCCGAAGAAATGGACCATACCATGCTGGACTTGAAGGCCATGTTCAGATTTTGAATTTTATCCTGAAATAAATGGGAAGCTACTGGAGGCCTTCAAGGAGGGGAATGACATGGTCATATGTGCTCTCTGAGAAGCCACTGCACTGCTTCGTGGAGAATGGATTACAAGAGTGGAGTAAGAATGGTGTGGAAGACTAATTATGAGACAAATGCTGCAGTTAAAGTGAGATCGTGGTGGCTTGGACCAGGCAGTTGGTTGGGGAGGTCACGATGAGGATAAATGTAGAGATCTGAGAGGTATTTTGAAAGTAGAACTTGCTTTTAGATTGGCCATGAGAGTTGATGGAGGGAGAGTTCAAGAGTAATTCCTAGTGCTTTGTTTAAAATACTTGCACAAGTAGATGCATGACTCTCCTACTTGTAGAACTCACCTACTTATATTAGGCAAAACCATGGGAAGTTAGAAGTTTTATTTTTCTACAAATATTTAAAAATAAGATTTACTGTAGGGTGGTTTAGTTAGTTTCCAGCCTTAGTGGTAAGAGACATGTAGGGTAGATGACCTCCCCCAGCCCTCTCCAGCCCCAAGGTCTGGTTGTGTAATGAGTTGATGGAATCCTGCCTGGATCAAAAACACAATCTCTAAACCAGCCTTGTCCAATAGAAACATAATAGAATGTAAGACACAAATGTAATTTTATACTTTCTAGTAGCCATATTAAAAAAGTAAAAAGAAACAGGTGAACTTAATTTGAACAAATCTATTTTATTTAACCAATAACTCAAAAATGTTATTTTAACATTAATCAATAAAATAACAATTAATGAGATATTTTACCTTTCCTTCGCCGAATTTTTGAAATCCAGCATATATTTTACATGCATAGCATGTCTCAAATCAGATTAGTCCTATTTCATGAGCCACGTATGGCTGATGAGCACTGAATAGGACAGCACAGCTCTAAACTATCAAAGCAGCCACACAAACCTTAAATCCATGCACAAAACCCTGGAAATAGAGTTCCTTCTAAAACAACTTTAAAAACAAAATAAGTAATATCTTAAATAGAGCCTCTTAAATTTTAAAATTGAATACTTTGTCGTTAATTAGCTGTGTGAATTTGAGGAAGTCAGTTTACTCCTCTGTGCCTCAGCTTACAAGGAAGTGTGGTGGAGCTGGATAATGTGTAACAACCTTTTCAGTCTCAACACTCATTGACACCGGGTTAAGGAAGTCCAAGTAGTTCTTCCTTCTCTTTTTTTTTTTTTAACATCTTTATTGGAGTATAATTGCTTTACAATGGTGTGTTAGTTTCTGCTTTACAGCAAAGTGAATCAGTTATACATATACATATGTCCCCATATCTCTTCCCTCTTGCGTCTTCATTATCAGAGCTCCCAAAAGGAGCTTTTTCTTTTCAACCTTTCAAACTCTTCTGTGATATCTGAAAGGTGGAAAACTGGCTAGTTTACTAGTTAACTGACACAATTCCAAGAATGTTTTTCATTCCAAGGCAAAAAATTGGATTTTCTAGTGAAATTTGAATACTGATTGGATATTTAATGATTAAGGAAACTACTGATTTATTTTAGATATTACATATAGTATTGTAGCTATGTTTTAAGAAAAAAGTGCTTATGTTTAAGAGATATATCCTAAAATAGGTATAGATGGAATAATAAGATGTCATGGATCTACTTCAAAATCATCCAAGTTGGGAGGTAAGGGAGTGAATGGGTATAGGTGGAATAAGCTTGGTCATAATGGAAACTTGGTATGAGACATGGGGATTCATTATATTATTCTCTTTACTTTTAAAGTTTGAATTTTTCCACAATAAAAAGTTTTTTTAAAAGATAGATTTCCAGACTTTCTTAGGTTCTACTACTGGTAGGATTTTCAAATGTTCCCCTTAAATACTGTGTATCCTTTACAGTACAGATGTAAAAGCCTGCTTCAGCTTTGAGAACACACCATTCTTATTTAATACTGCAGCAGAACGAAGCCCCAGGCCACAAAATTCCCATCATAGTTTAAATATGTCTGGTGGTTTTAGTAGTAATGTGACCTTGCCCTCTTGTCCTTCCCTTTAGTATGGGTTTTGGATCAATATTTATAAGCAAAAGGCTGTGCCCCCTGTGTGTCAGGGAGAGCCCCAGACTCTGCCCAAGCCATAGAGGGGCCCAGGGAGCATAGTGATATAAACACATAGGCAAAGTACATTGCAAATCCAGAACAGTGCAGATGCTTGAACCATAGGCATAAAGGTTTACTTCTTCTTGGCACCATGGAGGCCATATGCTGCAGAAGTACGTAGGGGCAGAGGAGCAACTCAGAGGGAGTGTGACCTCAAAGGTCACAAGGCCCACCAGCTGGGACGCACGAGGGAATGTGTGAGTATAGGTCACTTGTTGCCCTGGGTTGCCAGGGCATTGTCTAAATTTCTGGTGTAATGCCCTCTCTAAGTTCAGTGAAAGATTTCTGGCCTCCTCCTCTCCCCCTTGCCCTCTTGAACATAATGATGATGGATGAGTCTGGAGTCTACCTCCAAGTTTCTGCCAAGGCATTGTCTGGAGCTGCATAGTAAACTGAGAACACAGGACTATCTTACAGGGCCAATACCTTCAGGTTCCCTTGCCTTACAAGCTGTATCTTCTGGCTTCCACGCCTTTAGGTGTTTGACCTCTCACCAAGAATTACAGAGCAGGCACTCATCATTTTCTCTCCCAAAGATAATTGCTAATGTCTACATAAAACATTGTCTACAAAGAAAGAGAACAGCACTCAGTCTAGTCTGAGAATGTTTTCCTTTTGCATTTTCATCAGCCAAAGTAGTATTGATTTTAGGGTACCAACATAAGGCATGAATGTTAATTTTAAGGAAAATCTGGTACACTCAACATGCTGAACCATGCTACTTTCTATACACATGATATTTGGCTTCCGTGGTGGCAATACAGCACCAGATTTTCTTAAATGTCAGGCATTTTAAGAAGTGGTTCCTCCGAATTTAAAATTACACACACACAAAATAAATGTAAATGCTATGGAGATGTTTTTAAATAAAATAAATTTGACCCCTGGGGGAAAACAAAGCAACAACTGACCAGAGACCATGATAGACCATTGGTTGATCATCAAACATCAGCAGAGTGCTGTTTTAACTTCTATGCAATATGTTGTAATCCACACTGATTTAGGCAGATGATAATCTGTAAAGAATGTCCAAATATTTGGGGTGGAAGGAGGCTTGATGGTTCTTCTTGAGGATTCTTCCTGTCTGTTGACAGAACTCACCTATGCTACTTGAATCATGTGAGCAGGTGAGAATTACTAGTGGAAACGATTCCCTCTGAGTCTCTGCGTACTCCAGCTCTTAGCAGTCCTCATGGTCAGAACAGTACAGTACTAAAATATGTTGAGCCTGGAGCTCTAATCTTGTTCTCACTAAGTCTCCCTTGCCCACTTTGGTTTATCAAGTTCACCCCAAGTTCAGACCTGACTCTCTCAAGTCCATTGGCTCATTTTCATGTACATACTCCTGGGGATACTTTTCTAGGTCATCATCCACATCATAGATAAAGTGCTTGTTTCAAGTTTGCTCTGTCTCTGCTTATGAGTCTCAGTCCAGATTTCCAATTATTTGCATATCCCTATAATAAGGAGAGATTGAATGGTGTAGTTCCCAATACATTGATAAAACAGGGGAGGAGGAAATTGGGAGTGACACAAAGCCTTACGTGGACCAGTATAAAGTCAAGGTCATCCAGTGGGAAGGTGATATATGAACTGAGATTCCAAACACTTAGGCTCTAGAACTTTAAAAGTCTCATATCCTCCCTGTGCCTTTGTCAGATGGAAACATTAATAAAATCTGAACAAGATAATGCCTGAAACCCTCTCCCAAAGCTTAAAACATTCTCTAATTAATTCTGTTCACCTCATGGGATTTTTTGTGGGGACTAAATGTAATAACGGGTATGAAAGTATTTGAGAAAGTTGAGAATTACCTCAGTATAAGTTACCACAAAATCACAAAATAGTTCTCTCAGTAAACCTGGATTTGTTTTTTATTCCTATTACAATATTGAGCCAAGTTTAGGAGATTATTTAATTTCAAGGGGAAAATGAAAGGCTCCATAGAAGGTAAAAAGACATTTAAAGAAATGGATAATTTAAGAATAAGTTAGGTTGACCTTCCCAGAAATCAATTTAGTGATACGTGTTAAGACCTGAAAATTCATATCTTTTTTTTTATTGGAGTATAGTTGCTTTACAATGTTGTGTTAGTTTCTGCTGTACGATGAAGTGAATCAGTTATACATATACATATATCCCCCCACCCTTGGGCCTCCCTGCCCCCCATCCCCCCATCTAGGTCACCACAGAGCACTGAGCTGATCTCCCTGTGCTATACAGCAGGTTCCCACTAGCTTGCTATTTTACACGTGGTAGTGTATATATGTCCATGCTGCTCTCCCAATTCGTCCCACCCTCCCCTTCCCCCCGTGTCCACGTGTCCGAAATTCATATCTTTTGACTCGGTAATTCTATTTCTAGAGAATCTAATCTAAGGAAATGATAGACACTCAACCAAGATTTACGTACAAAGTTGTCTACTACAGAGTTAATTGTATATTGCATAGAGGTATATAGTAAATAATCAGTGTTGTAAAAGAAAATGTATTCATACATTGTAAAAGACTTGAAAGAAACAAACCAAAATATTAACAGTTACTCTTGGTGGTGGTATTATTGATTATTTTCATTTTCTTCTTTTTTTAAAAAAATTTATTTATTTTTGGCTGCATTGGGTCTTGCTGCGCGCGGGCTTTCTCTAGTTGCGGCGAGTGGGCTTCTCATAGTGGTGGCTTCTCTTGTTTCGGGGCACCACGGGCTCTAGGCACACAGGCTTAGTTGTGGTTCTCGGGCTGTAGAGAGCAGGCTCAGTAGCTGTGGTGCACGGGCTTAGCTGCTCCGCGGCATGTGGGATCTTCCCGGAACAGGGATCGAACCCGTGTCCCCTGCATTGGCAGGCAGATTCTTAACCACTGCACCACCAGGGTTAAGAATTTAAACATTGCAGTATTAAATTTTAAAATGATAATGAATTTATATTATTTAAAGGTCATTAAAAATAAAGTGTGTAGAGTTGCTCATCTTAATCTAATTCTGGTGCCAACTCATTTTGTCTTTTAATCCATCTTGATCAATAGCCAGCTTATCTCAACTGCTTTCATGCCTTTCTTCCAGTTTTTCTGCTAACCACGACACCGTATGGGCTTTGTATTACGCCTGTCATTTGCCAGCAGCCTAGATAGTGCCAAGAGAGCTGAGTCACCTGTCAATTTTAAGGTGTCCACATATGGTGCTCACTCCTTCTTTGAATATCCCACACACTCTTCACATGAAGTTCAGAAAACATGAATTGGCCCAGGACTCGTTTCTTCTAGAATAAGATATACCAAGGGTCACTCTTACATTGTGGTTTGCTTGATTCTCCCTAAGAAGTTCTAAAGCAGGAACGTTCTCCACTCATGTTGAATTTCCCGTCAATCCCTACAGAATAGCTGAAACTCAAAGATTTTCGAAATTATAGGCAATTCCCTAACCTCTAGATTGGATTTGTTCATATTTTCGTTATCATTAAATGGACCCAAATGAGCTACCTCTCACCAGGTGAGACCCTCAGTAGAAAAGTGCTCACATCTGTCTTAAGTTAGCCTCACCAGTTCTTCAACCAGGACAAATGAAGATGAACACTTGAAAGGGGCCATTTCTCAAGTGCCCTGTTAAATGATGTTATCAAATGCACTCTTTTTATAAGAAAGAGAAGGGGTTAATGATCTAACAGAGTCACCCTGTTGGTGGTAATGGAGGGAGAGAGAGAGAGAGAGAGAGAATGCGAGAGATTGATTGAGATAATCAAAACCAATCATTCCCAACCACTCAAAGTCAAAAAGCTCCGAAGGACAGAAAACAGGCTTTGGGAAAGCACTTAAAAGAACTCTTTCTTTTGCTAACACTTCCAAGGAAACATCTTTACCCCGAATCTTCTAGATTCAGTCTTGTAGCATTCAGATTCTCTTGACAGGCCCATCAGTACCTTAATTGGCTTTTCCTCACCACCTCATCGATTTGTCACACAATTCTTATTCAATTTAGATCCAACTATTTCTGCATACTTTTACATTGATTTAGAAAATGTCCTTCACACTAGTTTCAGTCTCTACTCATGAAATGTCATTTGCATTAGGATGACTTAGTTTCATGAATGGATTTTTCTCCAGTATGATTTTGCCTTAGATGGAGCCTCAGGCCTTATATACTTCATTCCAGACACTGTTGCAAAACAAGAGTTTATGAGGCTGCTTCCTCCCTAAACATATCTGCTTCTTTCTCCCTTTGTCAAAATTCTCAGAGTTGAGATCTTGGCTATGTTTGTATATGTGGTTTTCATAAGTTTTAAATCTGACATTCAGTCCAATCATCGTCTCCAATATCATTCTCTCCAGTCATCCAAATTGTCTCAGGCAGGTGTAGGTTTATACAGAGAGATTACACACACCCGTGTGAGTGCACACACACACACACACACACACACAATTTAAATATGCCAGTGTAATCCTGTATGTTTTGTCTAAGCATTTCCTTTATTGATGCTTCTATAAGAATTGGATATCTGGTGTTACTTCAAACTAGGCAAAAAGTGTTTTTTAATTTGTCTTTAGAATTGGTCTTGTGCATTGCCTTTTGATGGCTTTTTCCCAGTTTTCCACTTTAAGTAGTCACTTTTGTGATTGATTTGTAGAAGATCTTAGATACTGAGTAATACTAGTTCTGTGTCCTGTGTTTAAAATATTTTTCCAGTTTGCCATTTCCTTTTGAATTTTATGTGATTTTTGACATACAGACATTTTTTTCCCTAATATAATCAAGCTATTCCACTTTTCTAGTTTCTATCTTTCAGCCAAGAGTTTTGAAACGTCACAGGTTTGAGGCAAAGACCCATGAAAGCCATCTCACACCGCGTTCCTTACCACGTCGTTGAAACTGGGCAGGGCTTAGAGCTGGGAGAAAGGGTTGGATTTATATGTATCCTGAGGAGAAAGAGCCCTTTTTGAAACTAGAGGAATAGAAGTAGGAGGACGGTCCCTTGGGAGGAAGGCGGTGTGGGGAGAGATGGTGATGACACTTATGAGTACCTTCGTAAGAGTCATTTATGTGAATAGAAATTGGATGACAATTCTGTTATGTTTTCCAAGTTCCTGAGCTTTGGGCTGACTTCAGGGGATTTTAGGGGGCCAACTCCTCTCCAGACTTTGGCAATCTGAATGATTCAGTGGCCCAGGGTCCCCTGGGGGCAGGGGAACCCTTTCAGTAGCCAGCAGTATGGTGAGGGGGTGAAAGCTGCTGCCTCACGGCAACTCTGACCAGTTCTCTGGCACATGCCACCATGGCACCTTGGCAGAGTTCCACACTTTGCAAGGATCTTTCACGTACTCTACCTCGCCTGACTATCTTAGCAACTATGTCAAGCGAGTAGGATACACCAAGGTTTCCTATCCTCATTTTTACAGAGTAGAAGCAAACAGAATTTCAAATTGAACTGACTTTCCAAACTCATTCAATGATTGAGTTATGAAGTAAGGTGAGGCGTGCAGTCCACTACAAAGGGGCATTGTAGCCAATCGGAAGGTGTACAGGCAAAGAAACTGGGCACGTCTGGGGTGAAATGCTCAGCCACTTACTCACTCTCTGACCTCAGGCAAGTAACTTCCCTTCTGAGCTTCTATTTCTCACCTATAAAATGGAATAATGGTGCCTGTCTTGCAGAATTGATGTCGGGATTAAATGATACAGTACTCCATCTTCTTCAGTTCTTTTATCTTGTTGGCGTTGTGTGTCCTTGAAGCTTGTATGGAAAGAGTGGTATATAGACATTCTGAGGACATGGAGAGCATGAAGAGCCTCTGCACAGGGCCTGGCACAGAGCGGATGCTGCAAAACCCAGCTCCTCTCCCACCGAGACAGCTTACAAGCTCCTGAGAGCTAAGATGCACATGGAGGCTTTCCTCTGAAGAGTCCTGGTTGGCTTACAATCCCACTCATCCAGAAGCTCTTTCCTATAACATTTAGAGTGTTGCTGGCATTAAAGAATGTGACTTATTAAAAAATCACAATTATTTGCTCAGTAGGTCATTGAGTAAGTAGGCTCAATGGCTCATACGTAAATGTAAAAGATCTTGAAAGAGGATTATTGAAATAAAAAGAGTCCAGCAACAGGCCTCAAAACAGAGCTTAGCATCTTGGCTAAAAGCAGGAGTTAGCAAACTACTGCCCCAGGGCCAAACCCAGCCCACCACCTGCTTTTTTTTTTTTTTTTAACATCTTTACTGGAGTATAATTGCTTTACAATGGTGTGTTAGTTTCTGCTTTATAACAAAGTGAACCAGCTATACATATACATATATCCCCATATCTCCTCCCTCTTGCGTCTCCCTCCCACCCTCCCTATCCCACCTTTCTAGGTGGACACAAAGCACTGAGCTGATCTCCCTGTGCTATGCAGCTGCTTCCCACTAGCTATCTATTTTCCATTTGGTAGTGTATATATGTCCATGCCACTTTGTCCCAGCTTACCCTTCCCACTCCCCGTATCCTCAAGTCCATTCTCTACGTCTGTGTCTTTATTCCTGTCCTGCCCCTAGGTTCTTCAGAACCTTTTTTTTTTAGGTTCCATATATATGTGTTAGCATACGGTATTTGTTTTTCTCTTTCTGACTTACTACACTCTGTATCACAGACTCTAGGTCCATCCACCTCACTACAAATAACTCAATTTCGTTTCTGTTTATGGCTGAGTAATATTCCATTGTATATATGTGCCACATCTTCTTTATCCATTCATCTGTCGATGGACACTTAGGTTGCTTCCATGTCCTGGCTATTGTAAACAGAGCTGCAATGAACACTGTGGTACATGACTCTTTTTAAAAAAATTTTATTTATTTTTTATTTATTTATTTTTGGCTGCATTGGGTTTTTGTTGCTGCACGTGGGCTTTCTCTAGTTGCGGCGAGCGGGGGTTACTCTTTGTTGCAGTGCCTGGTCTTCTCATTATGGTGGCTTCTCTTGTTGCGGAGCATGGGCTCTAGGCACACGAGCTTCAGTAGTTGTGGCTCACAGGCTACAGTAGTTGTGGCTCATGGGCTCTAGAGCGCACGCTCAGTAGTTGTGGCACATGGGCTTAGTTGCTCCACGGCATGTGGGATCTTCCTGAACCAGGGCTCGAACCCGTGTCCCCTGCGTTGGCAGGCGGATTCTTAACCACTGCGCCACAAGGGAAGTCCAACTCTTTTTGAATTATGGTTTTCTCAGGGTATATGCCCAGTAGTGGGATTGCTGTGTCGTATGATAGTTCTATTTTTAGTTTTTTAAGGAACCTCCATACTGTTCTCCATAGTGGCTGTATCAATTTACATTCCCACCAACAGTGCAAGAGGGTTCCCTTTTCTCCACACCCTCTCCAGCATTTATTGTTTGTAGATTTTTTGATGATGGCCATTCTGACCGGTGTGAGGTGATACCTCATTGTAGTTTTGATTTGCATTTCTCTAATGATTAGTGATGTTGAGCATCCTTTCATGTGTTTGTTGGCAATCTGTATATCTTCTTTGCAGAAATGTCTATTTAGGTCTTCTGCCCATGTTTGGATTGGGTTGTTTGTTTTTTTGATGTTGAGCTGCATGAACTGCTTGTAAATTTTGGAGATAAATTCTTTGTCAGTCACTTCATTTGCAAATATTTTCTCCCATTCTGAGGGTTGTCTTTTGGTCTTGTTTATGTTTTCCTTTGCTGTGCAAAAGCTTTTAAGTTTCACTAGGTCCCATTTGTTTATTTTTGTTTTATTTCCATTTCTCTAGGAGGTGGGTCAAAAAGGATCTTGCTGCCTTTTAAATCGCAGAGCTTCCCCCCGCCTACCCCTCCATATCTGATTAAAATACTGTAAAGCAAAGATTTTATTCTGATGAGAAAGCTTGAGACATTGGAGATAGAGCTGGCATATATGCTAATATAAAGTGTTATATTCTTTGCATATCACATCAGATTTCCTCTTAGGGAAATGAATGTTCCCCTATGTGGCAGTCACAGAGGAGGATAAGGTGACCATATGTGCATGGGTTTATCTCTGGGCTTTCTATCTTGTTCCACTGATCTATATTTCTGTTTTAGTGCCAGTACCACACTGTCTTGGTTACTGTAGCTTTGTAGTATAGTCTGAAGTCAGGGAGCCTGATTTCTCCAGCTCCATTTTTCTTTCTCAAGATTGCTTTGGCTATCCAGGATCTTTTGTGTTTCCATACAAAGTGTGAAATTTTTTGTTCTAGTTCTATGAAAAATGCCAGTGGTAGTTTGATAGGGATTGCATTGAATCTGTAGATTGCTTTGTGTAGTATAGTCATTTTCACAATGTTGATTCTTCCAATCCAAGAACATGGTATATCTGTCCATCTGTTTGTATCATGTTTAATTTCTTTTATCAGTGTCTTATAGTTTTCTGTATACAAGTTTTGTCTCCTTAAGTAGGTTTATTCCTAGGTATTTCATTCTTTTTGTTACAGTGGTAAATGGGAGTGTTTTCTTAATTTCTCTTTCATATTTTTCATCATTAGTGTATAGGAATGCAAGAGATTT
>NC_041221.1:73754922-73794787 GCF_002837175.3 Physeter macrocephalus | reverse complement strand
GACAGCTTTACTTCTTCTTTTCCAATTTGGATTCCTTTTATTTCTTTTTCTTTTCTGATTGCTGTGGCTAAAACTTCCAAAACTATGTTGAATACTAGTGGTGAGAGTGGACATCCTTGTCTTGTTCCTGATCTTAGAGGAAATGGTTTCAGCTTTTCACCATTGAGAACAATGTTGGCTGCCGCCACCTGCTTTTGTTTTAAAGGATTTTTTTCAAGTATACAATACAGTACCTTTAAAATTTAATTTCATAATTTTAAATTTTATTTAGTTTTTTAACTTTTCTTCCAGTTTTATTGAGATATAGTTCTCTCTGTCTGTCTGTCTGTCTGTCTGTCTCTCTCTCTCTCCCATTTATATACCTATCTCCAGAAAAGTTTTACTGGAACACAGCCACTCCCATTTGTTCACATGGTGACTATAGCTGCTTTCGTTACAACAGCAGGGTTGAGTAGTTGCAATGGAGTCTGTAGGCTTCACAAAGCCAAAAAAATTTACTCTTTGACCCTTTACAGTAAAAGTGTGCCAACCCCTGGCTACGAGCTACTACTTCCAGGCTATGTGACCTTAGACAAATTATTTATACTCATTATGCCTCAAATTCCTTATCTATAAAATAGGGATAATGATAGTAGTGATTGAACAAGATAATCTGTGTAAAAGCCTTGCATATGGTGAGTCCTCAGTTAACAATAGCTGTCATTATTAATACTTAAACCATTGATTTACAGCAAAGCTCCTTGGGTAAAGCACTCACCCAGACTCAGGAACAAAAACCTGTGTGTTTACCCTAGTTTCAAAGGTCCCCCATGCAGATATCAACAGCAGCTAAAATAGTCACCCTTTCTTGCCACAATCATGTTTTCTTAAGATCAGACATTTCAATGCCATTAGCTCAGCTTCCAGGATATTAAAAGCATACTCTACCTTTTCTCCACACTTAATGTGGACATTTGGATCAGTGTCATTGAATATTTTCCAATTGTCTGTGTACCCTATCTGGGAGAGGGGGAATTGAATGAGGCATTTTGTTGGAATTAAACGTCGAGTACCAGCTGCTTCCGTCTAAAATTATGAGCTACATATTCCAAAAGGTGTGAACCACCCATCAAAGTACAAGGGAAGATTTTACATCTAGTCATTTATTGTTAGAAAATTTAAAAAAAAATTTTTAAGAAAATCAACCTTGACAAATAGCATTGAAAGCCATTAAGGAAGCTGAAAAAATAGCAGTTCCACTTGTCTCCTAAATATAGTGGGAAATGCTTTCTCAGTGTAAAGAAGAAGTCTTATCCTACAGTCCAATCAGCATATGGAGGTGATTTCCAGGAGAGAAGTGAAAAAAAAAAAAAATCCCGCAGCTCAACCTTTCAGAAGTATCATAATCATGTAGGGAGAAAATCTTCTCGTACCTCTTCCTTATTGTCAACCTTTGCAGGTTAAAAGAGCCAAGAAGAGCCATCCCTGTGGTGGAGGGTTGAGGGTGGGTACAAATCTCCAGCTCAGCTTCTTGCAAGGTGGCTAGATAGGGCCCTGGGGTGGGTTGGAGGCCTGGGAGGAGGAAAAGGGGTCAGGAGGGTTCTCCAGTCTAGGACTTGTATGTGAGCAAATAGTGCACTGTGGTGCCCTCCCTCTCACTAGGTACAGCATGACCTCTCCAGGATGCTTTCCTTTGTGGATTACCTGGACCCCAAAGTGGCCACTGCCATGGGCTATGCTTCATCAGCTCAGCCTTGGCATAGAGAAGAATCTTCTCCTCACCCTCACACCCCATCACTAGGAGCCTGGGTGGGAGGCGGAAAGGCAAGGGTGACTGCAAGTCACAGGAATTCTTCCATCAGAATCCCTCCTTTACCGCCACCCTCATGCCCGCTCGTGCTTCCCTAATTGTGTAGGCTCTGTATCCAGCACCTCCCTAAAGTAGTTCTTAACCTTGAATGGCCATGAGAATCAACTACAGAGCTCTTAAAAAACACCAGTGCCTTACCTGGAGCCCCACCCCCAGACATCCTGATGTAATACAGGTCTGGGGAGGGGTCTGGGCATTGCATTTATTTTAGGGGTGTGTGTGGGGGGGTGTTACATGTTTAAGACTTCCCAAATGATCCTAATGTGTCGACCTACTATGTGCCAGGCACTCTTCTAGGTGGGTAAAACAGTGAAGAACATAGACAAGGTACCTGGTCTCACAAAGCTTACGGTCCAGTGGGGCAAGACAGACAATAAATAAATGAATGGCCAAGATATATTCTAATAGTTCTGCCAGGAAAGTAAAGCTGGGGCTGTGAAAGAGAGGTGTAAGATGGGGAGATCTGTAACGTTAGATTACATAACTTTAGATTGACTTAGGTTGTTTTCATACCTTGGCTATTGTGAATTATGCTGCGACAAACATGGGAGTACAGATACCTCTTCGAGATAATAGTTTTGTTTTCTTTGGATATGTACCCAGCAGTGGAACTGCTGAATTGTACGGTAGTTCTACTTTTAATTTCTTAGGGAATCTCCAGGGCTCCATGAGATGACGCAGTAGGATTTATCTTCTTGGGTGAGATAATTGGGCATAAGAGTAGGGAAAAAAGTTTCCAGAAAGAACCTGAATCTAAGTTCAGTCTGGAAGAAGAGGTGGGTCAATAGAAAGAATATTCCTGGATGATCAACCAGTCTAAGTAAGGGCAAAGAGGTAGGAATTAGTTTGCCCCATGTAGAGAACAGTGAAGGCCTGGTCTCACTGGGGTTGAGAGAATTTTAGAGAAAAAGGGAATTGAGCTGGACCTGCTTATAAAGGACTTTGAAGGTCAGGGAGAGATATTTACATTTGATTTGCTCTGTGTATCAGATGGGGAATGTGTTTAGTTCCAAACCACGGAAATCTGAATACATTTTCTTAAGCAAGTAAAGGATTCATTTTCTCAGAGAGCAAGAAGACTAGCACCAAGTGGGTTCAAGAGTTCCACAGTGACACTTTCCCTCTTCCCCTCTGCCATAATTTGTGGAAGGCATTGTCATTAACTTTATTGCTTCACGGTTCCAACATGACTGCTCCACCTCCAGCCTCATAACCACATTTCAGGCAGAAAAAAGAGACAGGAAAGGATAAAGTGGGTGGTTTCTGCATTAGGAATGCCAAGGCTTTCTCAGGAATTCCTAGCAGCCTTCTGCTTACATCTGTATTGGCCAGAACTGTGGCACAAGGTACCCTAACTGAAAGAATGTCTGGGAAGGTTAGTGTTTTTGCTGGGCACATTGTCACCACAAGCAAAATCAGGGTTCCATTTCTCAAGGAAGGGGGAATGGATATTGGAGCAGCAATTAGCAATCTCTACACACGATTGTTGTAGGATCCTGAACAGAGAGTTGTCTTAGGAAAAGTGATGAATTTTCAGGGAATTCCCTGGCGGTCCAGTGGTTAGGACTCTGAGCTCCTACTGCAAGGGGCCTGGGTTCAACCCCTGGTCGGAGAAATAAGATCCTGCAAGCGTGCCGTGCAGCCAAAAAAATATTGAAAAGTGATGAATTTTCAGAAGATGGAATTGGCATTGGTATTCAAGGGATTTGGAAGAAAGGAGAAGGAAGATCTGGAAGAGTGGATGGAAACTGTTGAAAGTAACCCTACAGTGATGTGGTGGGCACTTGAACTAGAATACTAGGTATGGGAATGGGAAGAAGGTGAGAACCTAATAGTCGTGTCCAAGGAACAATGAACAGGATTTTGTAAAGACCACTCAAGAATGAATGGTCAAGATGGAAGGTGTTGGCAAACTGACTTCTTGGTCCTTTTTTCTATGTAGAAAGTTAACATTTGGGGTGGATGAGACAGAACTTATTAGAAAGGAGAAATTGATAAAGAAAAATCCCTGAATCAGAGACATGCTGAAGCAATAACAAGTCCTAGAGTATCTTACATTATATATTATTACATATAAAAACAGAATGAGGGGCTTCCCTGGTGGCGCAGTGGTTGAGAGTCCGCCTGCCGATGCTTTAAATTATTAGCTCAGAGCCTCTGAAGGAATTACCACCTAGGCCATATAATAGAAAGTCTCTGCTAGATTTTATGTTGCGATGATCCAAAAATACCTAGTAGGGCTTCCCTGGTGGCGCAGTGGTTGGGAGTCCGCCTGCCGATGCAGGGGACACGGGTTCGTGCCCCGGTCCGGGAAGATCCCACATGCCGCGGAGCGGCTGGGCCCGTGAGCCATGGCCGCTGAGCCTGCGCGTCCGGAGCCTGTGCTCCGCAACGGGAGAGGCCACAGCAGTGAGAGGCCCGCGTACCACACACACACAAAAAAAACAGAATGAAATCATTTTAAGACTAGAAAATTATTGCGATTTGAAAATGTATCACTTAAAAATGTTAGTAAGTACCAGTCATTGTACAAGTCAGCGAAGACACAGAAAAGTCTGGGAGTTAGTCCCGACCGCAAGGGGACAACAGTGTGTTGCGGAGGCAGATGGCTGCAATACTGCGGGCGGAGGCTACATCAGGGGCGTGGGTACAGACTCGGGGGCTGAGAGGAAGGAGGGACTAATCCCATCTGAGGGCTGGAGCATGCTTTGCGCTTTGACATTTTATGATTCTGCGGTGGCATAAATAGGATCATACTTTTATCCTTAACTACCTTGAGGCCCAGGGGGAGGACCTGATATTGCCCCCAATCCAACAATCTCATCCTTAGCATCTTAGTGTTCCCTCTCAGCATTGGGGAAGGAGCCAAGGAAAAACTCGGGGGTGGGTAGAATGGAGAAACCGTATTAGTCATATTTGCAGTGTGATTCTGTAATTACTGTGAATCTTCAAGTCAGACTCATCTTTATCTTAACTTCCAAGGTTGAATGTAGTTTATTTGTGACTTATACACACCTGACTTTCTTCATGCGGTCTTTGTGGTTGCTTATACTTATTTCCTTGTTGATATAAGCCTGGGTCATAAAGCTGCATGCCCAAAGTATAAACCAGGGTAAACTCTGCCAGGGGCAGATAAATGGAGAGTCCAAAGAAACGCTTCAAGAGAATTGTTCAGCATTCAAAAGGAAGGGGATTTCAAGACTAATTTTGTCTGAATGTTTGCTGTTTGAAAGACAATATGCATTTTTATATTTTAAATGCAAGTATTTGAATAGCTAAGGCAGTCACAGTGTACAAAATATAAGTTGAAAGGGTATACATTTAAAAGTCTCCTCTCTGCCCAGGGAGCTGTACAACTGAGCGGCACCTTCCTACAGACTCTGATGGGACTGGTCCCTCCTAAAGTGGGTAACCTGGCTGCTAGAAAGACTCCCAAGCCTTCCACCCTGAGCCATACAGTCTTTCTCCCCAGAGGCAACTAATATTACAAGATTCCTGTGTTTCTTGCTAAAGATAGGTTATGGGTACAAGTACATGAGGAAATAAGTCTATATATTTTGTAAGTATATATATTTTCCAAGAATGATTTTAGTGAGCAGAATCAATAGAAAAAATCAACATAAGCAGATCAGTGAGAGGATCTTGGACTAAAAAGTATAAGGGAAAAAAAGAAGAGTAATTACTCATCAGAAGGCAGAAAAAGAACAGGAATCCTACCCATGTAAAAATAAAAAGAAAGGGTGAGGTCACAGATCCATTTGCCCATTAGGATGGGTGTTTCCACAAAGCTAATGAGCATTTGCCAGGAGAGCATGGGGCACTTGCAGTTGTTAAGTAAGTGAGAAATGGTGGTGGCCTCCTCTCCTGCGATATTGTTTGCTAGAACGTGGGCACGTTGTACTCTACAGTGACACATTCCCTGGGAGACTCAGTGGCATCTGATCACTGTGCCCGTGGGCATTTCCAGAGCCCTCCCACAATCATTCATATTACTTCAATGTAATAAGGCATTCCATCTTCCAGGTCAAAGGAATACAGCACATACTGGCCAAAAATTCTGAGCCAGGATAAAGCAGAGGAGGCCATGTTTTCTGAAAAGCACAACCCTAGTCATTGCTACACCTTCACTAAACCCCTCTCCTCACTGGAGATGTTCTTGGCAGTTTATTGATGTGAAGTTGGCTCAGGATGAATTGGGACAGGCCAAGTAAAGCAGTTATTCCTTCTTTCATGTAACACAAAATTCTGCTTGGGATCACAGAGCAAGAGCAAGCTAGAACGTGGCATTTGTCAAATAAATTCCCAAGTAATGATTAGATCCCAACAATATATAAGGCAACAGGCAAGTTTCTGACTTTCTACCAGATTCTGTTAGAAATATAAGCCACCCACCCACACAGAAAGGTGACCAGCAGCACAGGACTCAGTCAATGAGCGGGACACCAAACAAATGTGATCGACTTCAGACAAGTGAGGAATTTTCTTCCAGTTCTGGTGGAATGGAAAGTTTCACCTCTAAGTCTCCATAAAGCCACCAGTCGGTGAGGTTCTTTCCACCTCCTGCCCTGTAGAAACTTGGGACAGTCTGGCTAATATATTCAGTGAAAGGTATCAGAGAAAGAAGGCAGCTGGCTGCTCAGGTAGACTTCATGGGGTAGCAGCTCCTGGTGGGGCTGCCATGACTCAGGATTTGGTCAGTGGGTTTGGAGATTCATGAGTTCCATTTTGTAAGAGCACTCAGTTAATCAGTCTCAGGGTAAATGATTCATTCATAGGAGTGATCTATGGACCTAACTGTCAATATCAACCTATGAATTGACAAGGGGTAGGAGTATATTTTCTAGTCACCAGAATGATCTTATCCACTAATAGCAGACTACTTTACATTCAAAGAGTGTTGGAGGAATTAAAGACTATTTGCTGAACATCCAAGAAGGGCCAAAGATTAGAAGACCTTGAAGTATAACTTAATGCACAATCTCTGCCTCACAATGTTCTTGTTGAATAGAATACATGCAAAAAAAAAAAAACAAAAACGCTAGTATCTGCCATATATAAAGTTTCCCCTTTGGATAGAGCAGGAATTTAGATAATCAAATTCTTAAAACCCAGTACCCCTCTTTATATACCATATGCATATTATTGGATGCATTCCAACGATATGAATTGATTAGAGAGTAGAATCTGGTCACCTTAACTGTTGTTGGATATTTCCCAAATATCCTCAATTACTCCTTTTATAATGTACAGAGTAACATTTTTGTATGTTTCTTTTATATTTTTTAACTTATTTTGAGTTTCTATACAGTAAAATTCATTTTTTGAGTTCTATTTGAGTTGTGTAACCACTACCACAATCATGATACAAAACAGTTTTATAGGGCTTCCCTGGTGGCGCAGTGGTTGAGAGCCCACCTGCCGATGCAGGGGACACGGGTTCGTGCCCCGGTCTGGGAAGATCCCACATGCCGCGGAGCGGCTGGGCCCGTGAGCCATGGCCGCTGAGCCTGCGCGTCCGGAGCCTGTGCTCCGCAACGGGAGAGGCCACAACAGTGAGAGGCCCGCGTACCGCAAACAAAACAAAACAGTTTTTTACTCCCCTCCCCACAAAAATATTGCCTTGAGTGACATTTTTAAATAGGTTCCTTCCACAGATGGCTAACCTCATCTATTATGCGTTGATTCTTACTACTTTTGCTTGCCAGACGTCATATTTTCTGGTATTATCTACCAATTCTAAGGCCCACCAGACCATAGATGCAGTCATCCTCAGAGACAGACAAAATGAAGCTTTTGAACATGCATGTGTTTATTTGCTTGGCTAGGAGTGTGTGTATCAAGTTTACTTGATCTGTGAACATAAAACAACAACAACAAAATTGAGATATATTCTAAGGACATTACTCCAAAGAAATTAGGAGAAAAATTCTAACATTCCAGTTGGAGCTCCATCCCCAAGAGATATATTAGCTCTGAGAGATGGGAGAGAGAACTGCTAAGTCATATCTCCAATTCATTTCCTTCCTTTAAATGGGTCACGAGGGCAGTGATAACCCCAACATGCTAGCAACTGTTCCAGCGCTCAAGTAATTATATTTATCCCTGCTTTTCAGAAACTAGACCTAGGCATTAAGCACTTTCCTAAATGAAACCCATATCCATTTAACCTATGCAAGTTAGTAACTGAATTTCTTGTTGCTGTCTTAATAAGGGCTCTTTACAAAATACATCTATATGTAAATGGTATAAATGCATGCTCATTATGGACAATTTAAACAATGGAAAACTAAACTTGACTTTATGTTATGTCTTGGCGGTATTTAGGAACTTAAAAAAAAATAATATGTGAGTTCAATTGACTATTTCACATGTGAACAGGTCTCATCACCAAGTAATATTTTCTGACCAACCTAGAAAACTCAGCTTATGCCATGGCTGACAGATTACATTTTATAACAAAACGCAAGGAATTCAGGTTTATAAATTAAACAGGGGCCACAGGGGCATCCAGAAGGGCTCTGTGATCTGGCTACCAGGCTTCTGGTTCCCTCTTCTTGACTCTACCTCTAACCCAGGGAGTGACAAGGCAGACCATTTATCTCTTTAGAACATATTGCTCTACCTGCCAGATGCATATGGAGATCCTTCTATTCCTGCCAATGTCAGGAATGCAAGACTGAATCATTACTTGCCAAACACCTGCAGATGAAGAACTCAACAGTACAACTACATATATATTAAAACAATTACGTTGAATCATTAGAATGTTCAATTCTACGACTCAAAGTCTCTTTCTGTTGTCACAAATTCAGAAAGAACCAGGTGATCCAATAAAATCCCACTTTGGAGGAGCCTTATAACAGGATCCCTTTGTATGAACAGAGAGAGGTTGGCAATTAGTCCATACATTTCCCATCCTGCCCTTCTGTTATCCTCCCACAACTCTCCACCCTTCGCTGCTCTCAGCACTTCTTCTTATTCTTAAACTTCTCCTCCACTTGCACCTCCTCACTGCTTCCGTCTTTGTTGAGGGCAGAGCTCCAGGGCTGACCACGTAAGTAAAGTGCTATTCTCTCAAAGTAAAAGGGAAGTCAGTGTCTCCAATAGTAAAATGTAATGTTTTCCAATGAAACACTGGAAACCTTCAAGGAATAAAGAATGTGAGAGAATATATTCTTTCATGAATTTCAGAATGAATAGAAATCATTGTTGTCGAGTGGGGATAAATAGATCTGCCCCTGGGATGCTGACTCACAGTGACTCTTCTAATAGCATTTACTGGACTGACCTCCGATTCCAATGAGAACCACAAAATACCAGTAATTTTATCTGGGGAATATTTATATTTTGGTGCAGTAGGTGAATTCCCAATTAAAGGGCATTATTAGAAGCATTTTTTTCCCCAGACTAAAAGTAGTTTCATCTTGGTTAAGCCTTGCATTTCTAATTGGTATCTATGGTTCAAAGAGATTTTGTTTTTGTTTTTAAAATCCATTCATTCCCCATTTCCTCATAACTAACTCTTATGGATAATACCTGTTACAGAAGACATCCTGAGTCCCATTTTCCCCTAACACGGATCAACCCGGTATTTTCCTCCTCAAACCATTTGCTTCCTGACTTACAGCCTATTGGGTTTGGCGATTGAGTATATATGGAAGAAAGCCAGGAACCTTAGAACGTTGTCTGACTCTAGCAATGAAGATGCGTGATTATTCAGAGGCCTCTACCTCTCCACCCCATGTTAGTACAAGGGGTAGATGCTACCAACTTCCCAAACATTTCCTTGGGGTGGAAGAGTGCGGAGTGACCACCCACTCCTGGTTTATGTTTCACAGTTTCAGTCCACGGGTCTTTCTTTCTATCTGCTGCCTGTTGGACTTTTCAGGCATCTGTTTTCTGACTGAGTTGCAGAATCTTGTATCCTAGCATTAGTATAGCCAGGATTTAGGGCTTACCCTAAACCTGAGGGTCAATTCAGAGAGTGGTATCCTTGGGAATGGAGCCAAGCAAGAGCACACACAAGGTGTGTAAATCAGGTTCTTCCCACAATAACTACCCGAGAATTTATGAGTGTGCTCATGATCTGATTAGGGATGTCCCCCAAAAGTCACCTGCAGTCTAGATAATGTAAGATAAAATTAAACATTTAAAGTTCCATATGGAGACTTTAAAAACAAGAACCATTCATTTCTTCTCTCATCCCACAGCAGTTTACTGAGCATCTACTTTGCATCAGGCATCATGCTGGGGACTGGAAACCCAGCAGTGAATCAAACAGACCCAGTCTCTGCCCTCACAGTCCCGCAGGCATTGCAAGAGCTGGTTTGCCCGTGTTGACCCAGCACTGTCCCAGTGTCTGAGAGTTTGGGTTTGACAAACAGGTCCTCTTGTCTCTGGGAAGGTGACCTCTGATATTAAAATAGGAACAATTCCTCAGCTTCCCACAGACTGGCTAAAATAGCTCATGAGACCACCCAGTCCCCTTTGTCCCCACCCAATCCCCAATCCCTTTTGTAACCAAAGTCATCTGTGACTAATGCAGGCTCGAAGATATGTCCGTAAGAGGAAAGAGCCATAGAGAAGGGATGGGGGAGTATTCTTATACTAGAAGGTTGATCTCCACACTGAATAAATAAACTCATCCTGGCTTTACCCACTGGCCTTTTTTAGTGTGGTTCACATTCACTGCTGGGATAAGACCCGCTCGGGGTAAATGGGTAAAGCCTTGGTTTTAAGGAGGCCCAGATGCCAGTCACTGTTGACCAAGAGCTTCAGTTTGGAAAACAGAGATGAGGTCAGTCAGCTTCAATCCACTGATCATCACCCCAACCCTCCTCTCGTGTCTATTCTTTCTTACCACTCAAGAGTACTACCACATTGTCCAGTGTTAATAAGCTTTCACATACACATTCTATTTTAAGTCTCCAACAACCCCATGGGAATATCCCAACCCCTATTTCATGAATGAGAAAATCAAACCTCCAAATTAATTTGCTCATTTCCCCACAGCTGCTAACACAAAGCCAGCGTTCAAACCCAGATCCTCAGGCTCCAAACCAATGCTCTTTGCACTCTCCCATAGCTGTCTACTTTGACAATTTCAGTTCTTTATTTTTGCACATTATTTCAGCACATCCTGGTGGGGAATGGTCTTCTAACCTGCTGGTTTTCTGGGAGCAGCCACAGATTACTGGCCAGGGGAGGGGCTGCGGTTCCCCCACCCCCTACACTGCCCCCAAGACTCTCCTGCCTCCTACATAGGAATCCCGCATCTGTCATGGCTGCCTGCGGAGCTCTTTTTAGAGACAGAGGGGAGCGTGGGGTGGCACACATTCAGGTTTTCTAGGAACCTGTTAATATTTTTGCAGAGGCCGTTCAGAGTTTTAAGTTGACTGATAAATGACCTCCAGAGGAAGACATCCTTTCCCTGCTTGTCCCTTCAACACTCCCCATCCCTGATATGGATTTGTTTTGGGGGTGTAATTTTTTTCTCCCCCCGCCCCAGGGCTCTCCTTGCCACCCTGGACTCAAAAGACAGGGCTATTAATAATTAGCAGCAGCTACAGCTGACTTATGTCTCAAGAAGGTCAGGAGGAAGCAGGTCTCGTTCTCCTTGACCTCTGTAGGGATTGGCAGGGCTCCTTCAGATCTTTATGCAGAAAGGGGCTGCTGTTTTACAGGTCTGGGAAAATGTCCAGGGATGGATCTCAATGCTTTCGGAAACCTCCTGAGTTACTGATTTTATTCTAGAGCAGGCAGACTACTATTTTAGAGGTGGGGTATGTATATGCACAAGTCAGAAACTGGGTAAAAATTTTTACCATATTAAAATAGGGAGGAAATTAAAATGTACATATGTAAAATCTCTGGATTTGGGAGACATAATTCTGCCGTTTATGTTAAAAATCACATCAGCTCTGTTTAACAATGTTTCTTTGCTTTACTAGGTCAATGGTGACAAAATAAAAATGTAAACACTGAAAATAAATATGCTTTTGAACTTAACATTATATTAGAAGTGTCACTCCTAATATATTAAAATGAGTGAATTAGTAGACTATGTCACAACTAAAAACAAAAATATTAAACACAGACCATAATAATGTGTACAAACCAAAATAACTTCAGTTTCAAAATTAGTGATAACACTCCTTTCCAAGTAAGTAACATTCTGGTATGATACAGCACATGGCATAAAGGTACCGAACAGCATTAGCCATGTACTTTCAAATAGCTTTTTAACAATAAAATACACAAAAAACTCAATAAGTTATGGCCCATGTTCTGATATGTGTCTATTTTACCAATTCTCCAATCAAGCTCTCTAATATGACATAGGAACCATTGCCATTTTTAACCAGATAAGAATAAAACAGAACCTGTTTGCATTTGGATGGGCTCTGCTGTGGTTTGCCCTACTCACTGCAGCCTGGAACAGTTCTTTGCAGCCTGAGCAGCCTTTTTGCAAATAGGATCTCCTATACAACCAACTGTGGCCAAAATGAAATTCCAGAGAAAGGAGCTGCCACTTTTCCCCCTCTATTTCAATAGGACATATTAGCTTTGTCTGAAAGCCAATTATTTTTATAGATGCAACAAGTTCATGGGCCAGGGCCACCCCCTCGTTAGCTGTGTGTGAATCCAGGGCTCCGGACCTGATGAATTAGGCAAGAGATGATCTAGGAAATGATCCAAGAGCCTCTGCCCTCTCCATCCTTGTCCTGGTCCTTTCACAGCAGCTGCACTACTCCCCTCATTTTGATGGCGTCCCCACACCCCTCCTGGACTCGTACATTCTCGTACTGCTCTCATCACTTCCTACAAGTACATGGTCCTTGAGGCAGCAGTGGGAGAAGACCTAGCATTTCAGTAAGAATTTTAGGAAGAAGCAAAAAAAGGATGGGGCACAGGCTGGACAGTCAAACTCCCCCTCTTAATTACTAAGCCCCAAACCCACAGAAAGAAGACAAGTCAGGGCTATCTTCCCACTCACAGAAACACAAAGCAAACACTAATTGACATTATGCTTTAGTTCTCTTAACACTTTCACATAACAGTTTTAAAGAATGTCCAAATAATAAGGGCACATATTTTTTCCCTCAGTTGGATTTCTGTGTATGAATTGGTAGTCCAACATAAAAAGACCCATTTCTGTTCTAATTGTGGTGTGGTTCTCAAACCTCTCATAAAGACACACATGCGGTCTGGGAATATCCAGGTACTTGTAAAAACTGCATTTGCCCCACCAGGGACTACAGAAAATCACGGGTCCTCTCACCCCTGGAACCCTCACCCTGCGCTGCTCAGCATGTAGTCATTCCCGGGGTCAGAGACCTGAGTTAGTCCAGAACCTATCCCAGCCCTGTCTTCAGTGGCTTGAGGCCAGACCTGACACCTGACCAGGCTGACTGGTTCTGTGGGAGCCTCTGCTGAGCAAAGGGGACCAATCCCATTCAAGCTCAGAGGATCTAGGTAGAAAGGGCCTTCACTGGAAATGTGAAGTCAGCCACTTGGCTCTTTCCACTTGTATCCAAGTGAGGAGGACAGAAAGCTGGCAAGGAGACGTGTGAAAGGAAGCATGGCCCCTGGTTTAGATTCTGGCCCTACGGGCTCTCCTAGACATACCTGATGCTGTCACCAGGACACAGTAACTGGTTCAGCAGGGAAATGACAGGCACCACAGGAGTCACCAACACCAAAGGCCAAGCTTTATTCAGAATGACAGCTACATGAAGGAAGAGACACAAGTGCAGTTTTAGAGACTCACGATCTTAGAATTTTTTCCCGGAAGTTGCTTCAGGTGGAGGATTAGAATGCATAAATTGCCAGGATGACTCTGTAACATTGGATTATATGCTTTTCTTAATCACATTGATCTCATCTGCTCCATATATCCCAGCAGCACACTTTGCTGGGGGTGGATACTCAGAAAGCCTGAGATCTGAGTTAAGCAGTAAAGTCCCTTCTCCTGTGTGGCCTTCAATATCCCCATCCTCCAGAAGCAAAGGACCCTAGACAGGGAGAGGCAGTGGAAATCAATTCACTTAGAGAAGAACTGACCCTAAAAGACATTTAAAGCGCCGTTTGGCAGATGCAATTCCATCTCAGGCTGAAAAGTCGCAGAAGAATGTGTTCCAGTTCTGACTCCTGCTCTGAGTAGCTGTGGGACTCAAGCATGTTGCTTCATCTCTCTGGGCCTTGGTACCCTCATCTCAGATGGGGACAATGGCCAGATGAGTTCTCAGGTTTCCTCCCAGTCCAGCCCACTCTCACACCTCCCCTCTGCCACCCCCAGCTATGGTTTTGTGGCTGTGATTTACACTGGAGCCCTGGGGTCCCACTCCAGGAGGCCAGTGCTTTCCACGTTAGTAACCGGGTTTGCAAGGGGGAAAATATATTTTAAACAGCCTTAGGATAAGTGGGGAGCGGTATTAAACAAACATTACCCTTCATAAATTAGTACCGACATCTAGCCACAACTCTTCATGGAAAAAGGGTTTTTGTTTTTTTTTTTTAACGATAAGTTTCTTTCTCCTTAAAGGAAAATTGCCAAGGATGCAGAAGGAAATGAAGATGGTCAAAGACGAGGATGTGCATTTCAGTTTGGGTGCAAAGAGGGTCCCCTCCTTCCCCCACGGCCTGCAGCCAGTGGTTTCCCGAGGAAGACCTCCTCCAAGACACCCCTTCCCGGAAGCTCTCCGGGGGCCGTTTTCCCAGTTCCGGTATGAGCCTCCTCCAGGAGGCCTAGACGGATTCCCGGGGGTCTTTGAAGGAGGAGGGTCTCGCAAACGGAAGAGCATGCCCACCAAGATGCCCTCTAACCAGCCCTCGGAAGAAGCCGCTCTTGCCCTGCACCCGGAGGCGAGCAAGAACCCCGGGCCCCCGGAACTCCGCCTGCTCTTTCCGCCGCCGCCGCCGCCGCCGCCGCCACGGCCCAAGTACGACTCGCGGATGATCGACCTGTGCAACGTGGGCTTTCAGTTCTACCGCAGCCTGGAGCACCTGGGGGGCAAGGCCGTCAAGCAGGAGCCCGTGAAGCCCAGCGCCCCGTGGCCCGCGCCCACGCCCCCTCCGTTCCTGCCCACGCCCTACCCCTATTACCCCAAAGTGCCCCCGGGCCTCGTGTTCCCCTTCTTCGTGCCCTCGGCCTCGCCCTTCCCCTTCAGCCGGCACACTTTCCTGCCCAAGCGGCCGCTGGAGCCGCTGCTGCCCCGCAAAGCCGAGCCGCGGGAGAGCGAGGAGACCAAGCAGAAGGTGGAGAGGGTGGACGTCAACGTGCAGATCGACGACAGCTACTACGTGGACGTGGGCGGCGCGCAGAAGCGCTGGCAGTGCCCCACCTGCGAGAAGTCCTACACCTCCAAGTACAACCTGGTGACCCACATCCTGGGCCACAGCGGCATCAAGCCGCACGCGTGCAGCCGCTGCGGGAAGCTCTTCAAGCAGCTCAGCCACCTGCATACCCACATGCTGACCCACCAGGGCACGCGGCCCCACAAATGCCAGGTGTGCCACAAGGCCTTCACCCAGACCAGCCACCTGAAGCGCCACATGATGCAGCACAGCGAGGTGAAGCCGCACAACTGCCGCGTGTGCGGCCGGGGCTTCGCCTACCCCAGCGAGCTCAAGGCCCACGAGGCCAAGCACGCCAGCGGGCGGGAGAACATCTGCGTGGAGTGCGGCCTCGACTTCCCCACCCTGGCCCAGCTGAAGAGGCACCTCACCACGCACCGCGGCCCCATCCAGTACAGCTGCTCCGAATGCGACAAGACCTTTCAGTACCCGAGTCAGCTGCAGAACCACATGATGAAGCACAAGGACATCCGGCCCTACATCTGCTCCGAGTGCGGCATGGAATTCGTGCAGCCCCACCACCTCAAGCAGCACTCCCTCACGCACAAGGTACTGCGGGGCCCCAGGGGAGAGGAGTGAGTCCCGGGCCGAGGGCCCAGGAGACCTGTGCTGCTCCCCAGCCCTGACACGTGTAACCCTGGGCAGGAGGCGTCCCTTACCTGAGCCCAGACGTTCATCTTCCTCACCTTGAAATGGGGGAGAATGAGGAGACTAGCCATCAAGCCCTTTCCCATCTCGACTTCTAGAGTCTCAGGCAGTCCTAGAAAGAAAGAATGCAGTTTGGAGAGGAGGGTGCAGAAGGGTGAAGGAAGCAGCTGGTGCTTGGGCTGTTGCTTCTTCGCCTCCCAGAATCCCTAAAATTTTATTTCTGGAAACTTCATTTGGGGCGCTAGCATGAGGGTGCATCAGTCCCTATCTACCCAAGACCAGCTTTGTGCCTGGGATACACTAATCGGAGCCTTCTAGAAAACTCTAGAAAATTCTCTTGGTCTTTTTCTCCTAAAGCTGTGGCTACCTTTTGCTTTATTTTCTCCCTCAACTGCTTCATTTGCAGGTGGCTTTGAGGGGAGCAGAGCCTGGCCTGGGTCCAGCCGGGTCTGTGCTTCCCCCATTGAGCTTCTGCCTAGTTGGTGGCAGTGCTCTGTGGTTTGTATTATAGGAGGCCTGAGAGAGCATTCTTCTCTGTTGGGTTTGGTTTTACCTTCCCCAGCCTCAGGTCTTCAAGGAGAAATATAGGCCCGCATGTCTAAGTTCAGCCTAGTTTGCAGACAAAGCCCTGGAGTCATTCAGGATGAACTAAAACAAGGCCCCAGTGTGTTCCTGAAATCTTACCCAGCTGAGCTAACTTGGGTCTGCTTTGAGCTTCCAACGGGAAGTTTGCCCCACTGAACTCTACCCTCACACCCTTGACCTCAAGTGGTTTTCTTGACAGAAGAGACTTCTAGCAAGCCAGAGTTTCTAAAACATTCTGTCATTCTGAAAGGTCAGTGGAGGACTTTGCTCAGCCAAGATAATATTTCTGCTCTGGCATTGTGGGTTTCATTTAATAGGTTAGGACCAAATATGGACAAAATGCATGACTGCCTTGTGGCCTCTGCACAAACAGCTGCCCTGCAAAAGGCACCTTAGATGCATCCAGAGAGGAGGTGCCTGCCTAGTGCAGGAGCCATCAACAAGGAGCCTGAACTGAGAGTCAGCCACCAGGGGGGCCATGTGCTAATTTCAGGGACTCCTACATGTGTGGAAGAGGAATCAGAGATGCATTTTAGAACACATAAAAATTCTGTAAGATGGTAGAAAGTGAACTCAAAATGGAGAAAACAGCCTGGTATCTGAAATAGGTCTTGTTTGAATTAGGAAGCAAAATGCATTTTAATTAAAGGAGTCAGCAAACAGCGAGAGGTAGCATTTACTGAGCACTTGCTAAGTGCCAGGGACTCTACTTCTCATTTAATCCTCTTCAACAACTGTAAGAGCTACCTATGGGTATCATTACTCCAGATTTGCAGATGAAGACACCAAGCCATGGGGAAGTCACCCAGCATCTCTGTCTCTAGCACCTAAGCTCTTGAACACAACTCTCAAGACTACTCCCTCTTTCCCTTCACCCAGCAGCTCCCCAGGTCCCCTCTCTGAGATTTCATTGATCTTATTAAAGACACAGCAGCTTCCTTTGTTCCTAAAGCTGTGTCCAGTCTCTCATTTACTTGAGGTCTAGGCCAGCCCACATGTGAATTTTACTTTGTTCACAGAATTCTCTTTAGAGAATTCCAAAAACAGTGATAAGTAGGTACTAACTAGATCATAACCAAGTATAGGGACAATCTTGAGAAGAAAGATGCTGAAGTAAATTTTAAACCCATCAAGAAAATAGTTTTTATTAATTTAATACTTTTAAACTCACTGTTTGAATATGCAACACATTTAAAAAATTCATCTTCTTAGGAGGACATTAAAATTTAGATCTCTTCATTAGCATAAATCCATACTCATCTGCAATCATCTAGACTAGACAGTATTACAGTTAGAAAGAGCCCCCGGGTTCTCATGTCCCAGCACTTCAACTTGAGATGAGGACGCCTTCACCAGGAAAGGCTGCGGGACTCATCTAAGGTTATGCAGCCAGTAAACAGCTGGGCAGAGACCCAAACTCACCCTTTAGTGCCATGGGCTCACCTAAACTGAGGAGTGGTACTCTCTTACCATGTTCCAAGTTAAAGAAATGAAAATATAGGCCGAGGGAACCTTGGAACCCCTCCTGCCTTAGGTCACTATGAATATCAGGCCATATGGGTTTTATAAGATACAGTTGTTAGCTAAATGACTTGTTCTAAACCTGTAATAACCTTAGTTTTAATACCATGGTTCTGGGTCCTTCCAAAAAGTCATTCTGGGTCGAGATTTCTTGCAACGGCCATTTCAGAGAAGCACTGGTTAGTCAGGATTAGGTAATACTCTACTCACGCCGTGAGTCCCTAGAAATGCTTTCAGTTGAGGGCATTGATGCTTAAGTATTAAAACACTTCACAAACAGCAAGGGAACTAGAAAATCTTCTTCTTTCCCGTTTTCTAATTCAGAAAGCTGTCCTCTGCCAAATTGCTCTATCGGACAGAAGCCGGCTTGGAGGAGGCTCCATAGCCAAATCACACAGAGGCCTCTGTGGCCCGTGGGAGCCCAGGGGACCATGTCAAGAGGCGATTATCGAGTTGTAATTTTTTGAAGTGTGGATGTGAGTTGTTCTTGGATTTTCAAGTCCATTAATGAGAACTCAAGAGAACATTGGTTTTCATATGGGAGATGATATTATCAGTTTAGGGGGTTTTGTTTTTTCATGATCATAAAAGCCGGATTAGACTCATTTGACATACCATTCATTCCATGGTGCTCTTACCAAAATCTTATTAATCCCTGAGAACTGTTACCATAGAATTAACCCCAGCAGCAGCAGGAACAACAAAAGCAGTAGCTTTCTTTTCCTCTAACAGTCTGGCTAGTTTATGGTTTTTAGAAGAAAAAAAGGGTTACGTAATCAACCCTTTTCAAGAAAATCGTAGTTTAACAAGGCTACAGGCACACCATCTGGAACTCAACATCTTTCACCAAATCCTTCGTGGATTTGTGTGGCAGAGAGAAAAGCAAAGACTACTATCCTGATGAAAGCCTGCTCCCTGCTAACCACGGTTCTTTTGCATCTTGCCCCCTTCCAGGGCGTGAAGGAGCACAAATGCGGGATCTGCGGGCGGGAGTTCACCCTGCTGGCCAACATGAAGAGACACGTGCTGATCCACACCAACATCCGCGCCTACCAGTGTCACCTGTGCTACAAGAGTTTTGTGCAGAAACAGACCCTCAAGGCGCACATGATCGTCCACTCGGACGTGAAGCCCTTCAAATGCAAGGTGGGCGGCTGCCCGGGAGGAGCATGGAGAGGGAGGGCTCAGAGGGCTGTGCAGATGTGCAGGAAGAATCTCCAGGGAACCTTCTACTCAGTCTCATCAGAGGGACCTCTGTGGCTCAGAGTAGGTCTGCGGCCTAGCCCAGGCCTATCTGCTGCTCTGTGCCTCTCTCCACCGCAGCTGTGCTCAGCTGAGCCCTAGGAGCTGCCCTGTGTGTCTTGCTGTGGAATCGGTGCACAGGGCATGGAGACAGCCAGTACAGGGAGTGCTGAGGGTGCAAGGCCCATCCGGGGAGTGAGGTGGTTAAAGGATGAAGGCTGTGTGAGAGCTGGTGCTCTAGAAAGCAGCAGTCAGGTGTAGCCCTCTTCCCCTTACAAGCCAGTGAGTAGAACACAGAGAGGAGTCAGAGAAGCTTCCAGCCCTGTCCCCTTCCCTTCCCACTCCCCCTGCTCCTGCCCTCCTCACACTTGGACTGAGCACTCTAATTTGAGGGCAGGTCTTCCAGAGGGGATGGAAGAGAGTCCAAGGCCAGCCCCTCAGGTGACCTCAGAGATGCTGGCGCGGCCCGAGGAACAGCTGTGTGCAAGGTCAGCTGAAGTGCTTCTCGTTTATTCTTGAATATGATGGAGCATCTTCGTTACAATCTCTGTGTCACATTAACTTGGTGGGGTTTTTATTTCATGCGCTAAGGTAAAGTGTGAGCTGGAGATTTGTAAAGCCCAAGGCACTGATGGGTATGATGCAGAAATGCTCTGGCTTCCCAGGCTGGCTCCCCTCCCCACATTGTTTCTCTTCTCCACCTCTAAGATGAGAAGGAATCTTGCTCAGAATTGGGCAGTTTAATTCAAGGAAGGTACTGGCAAGTGACACCTCAGTCACGAGGAGAGGGCTGAGGGGGAAGCAGAGGGAAATCACCATGTTCAGATATCGTTAGAGCCTTTCTGTTTGAAATGGATTTGCCTTCTCTCTGTCCTGCGTGTCTGATGGGGTCCAAGTGATATTCTTTGTCAATCCCTGTTTCTGGAGTAGGGTTCCCTGCTTCCAGGGGCTGTTCCTGCCTTAATCCCTCAGCAGCATGTCCCCCCACTTGAAGGAACCCCCTGTGAAGCTGACTTCTTTCCTGTGCTGGCCACTCCTGGACGGGGTGAGAGGGGTCAGGAGCCAGAGCTTCCCTAGACCTGTGTGGGCATTCTCCGGAGGTGGGGGAGGGAGGGGGCTCCCTCCAGCCCTTTTCCTGCCACCCACTTGTGTTTCCCCTCCTTTCCTTCAAGTTCCCAGTGGTTTGAAAGTCAATTTATGTCCATCTTGAGTGATCTGAGCTGAAGGGGGAGGAAGCTGCATGCAGGATGGTGTACGTAATTCGCAGGGCCTGGTGGAAAATGAACACGGGGCCCCCTTGTTCGGATGCAGAATTTCAAGACGATGAAAGCAGAGCGTAACACCAAACCCGGGACACTTCTGAGTTCAGGGCCTCGTGTGACCACACAGGCCACACACTCGTCAAGCCAGGCCTGGCTGCGGGACCCTGTGGACTCCACAGACCAGCTCTTCTGTCTCCCTTTAGACATGCCTTTGGTTTCCCTTCCGCCTCGCTGAGTCCCTTGAACACTTCACTTTTAACAGAGCTGTTCCCGCCTGCCGGGGGTTTACTGTCTCCTACAGTAGAGGTGCTATCAGGGGCTCATCGCCCCTCTTCATTCCTTGTGTTGAGTTTACTCTTGGGCTTCAAGCATGAGCTGTATTTTTGTCAGCTGGTGGTGGGACACATAAAGTCGTTAAAATACTCAGGAGCTATTGCATAGTTCGTAGTCCCCCCAAAATCCACATCCATCCAGACCAGCCAGCTCCCCTCTCCGCCTCACCAATTCAGGGCCAGCAGTAGTGGTTAAACCAGGCAGAAAACATCTCTGAAACTGAGGGATACGTCAGGGCAGAGCCAATGCAGGAAAAGGGCTTGCCAGCTGTGTGTGATTTGGGGGCACAGAGGCAGTTCTGTTTCTCTACCTCAAGGGCCTCAGAGGGGCCTGGAGGATCTTGGACCAAGTGGTCCTTGAGGATTTAGAGGGTTCTCTCTGGTACCAGTGCATAGAGACAGGACATGATGGGACATGGTGGGCCCAGTGATGCCAGGCCTCCCTTCACCCCAATGATAGCGCACCACACGTGGTTCAAAGGGTGTCTGCTGGTCAACTATACAGTTCAGAAACTCAATCTGACATCTCCTTGAGGGTGGATAAGGCTCCAGATATCTGGTCACACCATCAAACCCCATAAGAGAGAGGCTTGCATGAAATGCCAGCTGTGATAGAATACAGTTTAACTCTCCAGTGGGAATTGGGCCTGGCACAGGAATTGAACTGGTCATCTGCAAAGGTCACTTCTTCCTGATGAGCAGGTTCTCTCAGGAGACCACAGGAGGTCGGAGGCTGCCTAGAAGGCAGTATGTATCATTTGAACAAAAAGAACTGGATGTTAAAGTGTATGTTTGTCAAACTTAGGTGGCCCTTCTCCATTCTTAGACATTCCTGAAATAAGAACAGGTGTCAGTCATCTCGATCAGGAGCCTCTGTCCCCTGGCGAGTGCCAGAACATACTGCCAGGTTCTTCCTTTCTTTGTCCCCATCTCCCTGCCAAGTGCCACCTGCTTGGTGTCCTCTTCATACCATCGCCCTTCTTCATTTCAAAGGAATTTCAGAGCATGTCTGAATTTACAGACTATGTAATGGGGCCCTGTGTATTTATAAACTAGTTCCAGATCCCACTGTGGGATAGGCCATCTCCAGATGGTGTCCTGTGGACTTTGCTTCTTACTCATGTTGTGCTGTATTCTTGGAAATCTGGCCCTGGGTAGGGGTTGCTGGGGTCTGAGAGTTGGGAGAGGAACAGAGGGCCATTTGCTCATCACCATGCAATTCACAGCCCTCAGAGAGGAGTGGATGGCTGGCTACACGGTGGTGCTGGAGAACGGGCCCAGACGACTAAACCCGAGCTGTATTGCGGTAACAGGGAAGGGTTATTCCATTTATGTGACTGACCTGGCTGGAAAAAAGGGGCAGACCTTGCTCCAGCCATATTCCAAGAGTTGACTCCATCTCCTTTACCCCAAAACTTGCCCCCAAAAAAGGGAGAGTCTTTAAGTAACAGATTCTAATTTCCTGGGATTCTCACCACTAAAAATTCTTCCTAACATAAATCCCTCCCACTGTAGCCACATGAACTGGTTCTCTCTGGCCCTGGCTCAGTGGAAACAGCTGTCCACAGCAAACAGAAACATTCGTTTACTGCGGGATTAGGCATTAACAATAGGATGGAAAATTCGAGGAGAGGAAAGGTTTCTGGGTTTTTTTTTTTCTTATAAAAAAATTACTGCCCTTCTGGGTTCTTTTGCTATTGGCTCGACTTCTGGACTCCCTGCTTCTTGGAGCCAGCTGGAGTTTCTCCAGAGACCTGTGCCTGTAGACTTAAGCCATGTTTCAGAAATATGCTTCCCAGATTCTGCGTAAGCACGCAGGGGTTGATTTGGATGCTGTCCTCGTAGCAGCCACACTCCATAATAGCAAAGAACCAGCTGCTGTCTTTGGGAAACCTGTCCAGGAAAAGCAGTCATCCAGAATTTCCGGGACAAATTCTCCTTTGAGGTGGGTGAAGCTGGGAGCTGCCTATGTTATGAATCACCAGGTCATCTGCAGCCTGGCCTGAAGCAGAGGGCTGAAGGCTGAGGCAAGAACAGATAGAAAAAGACGAGGTCTCCCTGAAAAGGGTCCCCACCGCCTCCGCCAAATTGGCTCCATCTCCCCCTCCAGCTCTTGGATGCTCCATCAGGGGAGAAGCCCGGTGGGGACTTGTAGGGGCCCGGTGCTTGGGATCAGGGCTCTCAGGCTGGCATTGAGGGGGTTAAGGCAGTGACCAGATAGCAGCGTTTTGGCAGCAAAGCCCTCCTCAGCAGAAGGAAGGATATAGCTGTATGAACTGCCTGCTTAACAATGCCCCGCATGTCCCCAGGGGCCCGCCTGCAAATAGATTTCATCTTGCTTTCTCTTGTACTTTTCAAAGCTTCCTGTTTTCTCACGGTCCTTTTGGACAGTTTACAGTCTCTCTCTCCCTCCCTCCCTCTCTCTCCCTTTGAGGAAAGGAACACCCTTCTTATTAAAAGAGAGAGAGAGAGAGAAGGATGTAAGGGAAGGGCAGTTTCGCGGAGGCCATTCTCCGAGGCTGCAGCCTGCAGCTCTTTGACCTTTCCTCTCAGAAGAGGGAAACGCAGGCTTCCTGGTGCATCGCAGTCTCAGTAGCATGCCTCTTTTTGGCTTTGTGGGCCTCTGGCCCCAGCCCAGTGGTTGCCCACTGCCATCCCTCTGCCTCTGTGCACAGCGACTTCTCTGTGACTCTGGCTGTCAGCGCTGTCTCTGGGACTCACAGGAAGTTGCCTGGACCCGGGAGGGAAGGGGCATCAGGAGGCCAGAATTAGGAGCTTCTTTATGAAGATAAGGGGACAGGGCCTCTGCCAGCTGTTTAAAGGGCTGACGGAGGATCAGAGAGCCAGATAATAGGCTCCCCAAAGCCTGCAATCTAGGATGAATCTTCTCTTTCCATCCACATTCCCAGGGCTGCCTCAGCCACACTTGCTTACATTTCTCTTATACCTCAAGTAACCTGGCAGGTATTTACTCAATACCTTAATATTGAGGTCCTTCCTTAATATTCCTTCCACATAATTTGGTTTAAAAAGACAGTACCCTTATCCACAAAGAACTTACCATTTCTAGAATGTAAAATGTACATGATAATGATAGTAATAAGAGCTAATATTTATTGAGCTCTTACTATTTGCCAGTCCCTTTACCTGAATCAAAAACCTTCATAGGAGGGGCTTCCCTGGTGGTTCAGTGGTTAAGAATCCATCTGCCAATGCAGGGGACACAGGATCGAGCCCTGGTGCAGGAAGATCCCACATGCTGCGGAGCAACTAAGCCCGTGCGCCACAACTACTGAGCCTGCGCTCTAGAGCCCACGAGCCACAACTACTGAAGCCCGCGTGCCTAGAACCCGTGCTCCACAACAAGAGAAGCCACTGCAGTGAGAAGCCCGCGCACCGCAACGAAGAGCAGCCCCCTCTCACTGAAACTAGAGAAAGCCCGCATGCAGCAACGAAGACCCAATGCAGCCAAAAATAAATAAATAAAATAAATAAATTTATTTAAAAAAAAAAAACCTTCATGGGAAACTAAGATTATCATTGACATTTTACAGAAGAGAAAATGGAGCAAGTTCTGTATCCCTCTGGGGTTTCACCACTGCCTCTCTGTTCTGCCATCTCAAAGCCTAATGATCCATGCAACCCATTTTTAAAGGACAGTTCAAAACATTTGTTCCAATTTTCTATTACATTTTGAGATCCATCTCTCTCTATTTATTTATTTTTGGCTACATTGCGTCTTTGTTGCTGTGTGGGGGCTTTCTTTAGTTGCGACGAGCAGGGGCTACTCTTCGTTGCGGTGCACAGGCTTCTCATTGTGGTGGCTTCTCTTGTTGCGGAGCACGGGCTCTAGGCGCAGGGACTTCAGTAGTTGTGGCGCACGGGCTCAGTAGTTGTGGCTCGTGGGCTCAGTAGTTGTGGCTCACGGGCTCTAGAGCACAGGCTCAGTAGTTGTGGCACACAGGCTTAGTTGCTCCGCAGCATGTGGGATCTTCCCGGACCAGGGGTCAATCCCGTGTCCCCTGCATTGGCAGGCAGATTCTTAACCACTGTGCCACCAGGGAAGTAAGCAGCAAACTTCCACCTGTCTCTTTAAAAGTAGGTATAAAAGTGGGTATTGGTGGAAAAACTGATATTTAATGTCAGAAGCACACTAATACTGCTCATTAGAGCAACTGAGAGTTCAAAAGGGCTGGACTGGTTGAGATGACCACCTGCAAGATGAAATCTGACTCCTTATCACTCCAGCAGCTTCCCGTACCAGTACCCACCCTGCCTTTAATCTCCACAGACCTTGGCAGCAGGTGATTCAGCAAGTCTTGACTTGGGCAAGCTCTTAGCCTCATGTCTCATGATTGAAGGGGGCCTTGTAGATGACTGCTTTTCCCAGGAGAAGAAACTAGAGTTTTGATGCTCCCTCCCAACTTTTCTTCCTACCCGTCTACTCCTCTCCTCTACTACAAGGATTCTGCTTAGAGCTCACACTCAAACCCCACCTGAGGGTGCCATCTTTAATTGCCCCAGTCCTCCTTCTGTGGCCCCTCTTCACTGATGGTGACTGAGAGACCTCTCCAAATTTCACAGACACAAAATATATCCATACATTTGTGTATAGTTATGTGAGGACAATCCTCTGAGAAGGATGAAGAGGCCAGGTGTTCTGGATAAGGACCAAAGGGCTTTGTGAAAGGGTCAGAGGCTGAGAGGAAGAAGCTAAGGGTACCAGCCGCTGAGATGTGAGTGGTGTCCAAGTACCTCAGGTTCTGAGTTAATTGTTTCTATCCTTCTGCCACTGAGGATTTTGGTTTGCAAACTAATGTGTGTAGCTTTAAAGGGGGCACGAGAGAGAGTTGGTGATGGCTGCTTTGTGGAATTTTTGCATAAGGAAGTGATATTTTCCCTGACTTGGTTGTTTATTTCCTAACCATATACTTAGATATTCATTAAGTGTTACTATGTGTGTAGCCCTGTGCTTGATACTGGGGTTGGCCTCAGAGAAGAGCAAGGTAGTTCTTATTTTTCTGAATACTACCTGGGACACCTTTTAGTGCCCTAAACATCTTTCAGAGTTGACACATTATTGCTTAGCCCTGGGAAAGCTCTCCATTGGTTATCAGTAGGCTAATATAAACCATGAAGGGTAACTCTGGTATATAAAAATTAAATTTTATCAACAGCAACAAAATTAGCCTTCTTTACCAATCACACATCAGATAATATAGCTGACCAGCCAAGTTCCGCGGTGGATCTTCTTCCCTGAGGCTGTAGGCCTTGACTTCAGGAGACAATATCATTTATTAAAATGATAAAACATCCTAATGTCCCCATACACCACTACAATGTCCCAGGAAGTTCAGTACTGAATGAACTGATCCAGAAAAGCATTAGAGTAGAAAACACACACTCAGCTATGATGATCATAAAAGGTTGCTTTTCTGAGGCTGAGGAAGAATCTGGAAAATACCCAGCAGTAGCCCTCTTTATGTGTGCACATGTGTGTTGGGTGAAGGTAGGGTGTCGGGGGAAGGGGGCTGCGACCTCAGGCAGGTGAATTACAGGATCTGCTCTAACCCCAAAGTTACAGCAGTTGCAGCAGCAACAAGCCGTGGATCATTATCACAGTAGTCATAGTTACTGTGCCTGTAGTTTAAGGTTGATTGCAGTGTCTGAAAATATTTAATGAGGAGACTTTGTTCTTGTGTCAAAACAAAAACAAAAGGCACTCCACATATTCTTCAAGGTTAGGCTAAAATTTCATCTCCTTTATAAAACCCATTCAGACCAATCCAGCTTCTAATACCTCAGCAACCACAGATGATAACTAAAAGTGGAATATCACCCTCCATGGAAATCATTGAAGGAAAAAGCCATCCATTTCTTCCTTCAGTTCTCTCCGTCTGGCCTATAGGACCATGAGACCCATCCAGGCTTGGACTAGCGCAGTGGCCTAATTGACCTTCCAACCTCTATCTCCCCTCCACCTACATGTCTTGTGCTTGACTACTCATGGCTTTTGCTGTTTTCAGATCTTCTGCTGCGATGTGCCTCACCCCTTCACTCACTCAACAGAGACTTACTAAGGAACTGTCATGTGTCAAGCCTGGTGCTAGGCAGGGATTATAACCAAAAGGCAGGCAGAGCCTTCAGAGATGCTGCAGTCTAATGAAGGACTGTTCAGCTCAGCAAGTCCAGCAGCAGCATTGCTCCAAATAATCAGAACTGTCCCATGAACCAAATGAGATATATTTTTTCTAGAATGACCCATGACTGGAAATACCTAGTGTAGAAGCTCTAGATACAAATTTTTTTTTTTTTCTTAGCCAGGATGGAGAACTGGATAAACTAAGCTAATAAAGAGAACTTTACCAGAACTCTCACACATGGGCAATACTGAGCCACAGGCTGATAGATCTTTATAAATTGTCTCGGTTGAGAATAAAGAGAAAGCAAGTTTCCCTTGCTTTCCAAGCAATTTCCCCTAAATTAGACCCACTCTCTCAGCTTTTCCCCTCTTGGGTCACCTTTTCCAAATGAATGTGGTGGGGGGGTGCTCTGAATACTGAGTGTGGGGTACCAGTATGCTGAGTTCATTCTCGCTAGTAAGGAAGTAAAAAGCAAAAACATATGTAAAACCCACAAATAGGAATCATTAAAAAATACAGAACCAGCCGTTTATTATCCATGCATAGATTATCTGTGACAAATCTGTAATCCCAGGATGGCTTCCTCTTACTGCCCCGCCTTCTTTTAGGCTAATCTCCCAAGGTCACAGTTGTTAGGTGTACCCATTCTTCCAAGGCCAGCTCAGCTCTCACCTCCATAGCCACCTGAAGAAAACACTGTCTTCATTAATAAAAGCTCAACCCAGAACCTCCACAATGGCCCTGAAAACATCTCTCGGTGAGAAAGGAAGACCGGTGTCAGCTTCGGAGGATGCCGTACCCCGCATCCTCTCTCTGGGCACCTCTTGCTTCGTATCACTACCCTCATGACATGGGCCTCTGAGGGTGGGAAGGGAAAAGGGAAGGAGAATGTTCCTCCCTTAATGCTCTGGTCCCAGCACAGACACAGAATCCTTCTTTGCATTCCTCACAGCAGAGTCAAGGAAGGGCTGGAGTTTCCAAACCCTTCTCTGCTGAAGCTTGGGGACAAGAAAAGCAAGGAAAGCACCCCAGAGCAACTGTTTCTGTCTTACACCATCTGCATCTGCACATATTGCCTTTGAAAAGGCAGTTCTGTTCTTCCCAAAGGAGCTGGAGAACCACTGCTGTGGTCCATCATGTATTTGCAATTTGATGGAAATAGAAATTTTTAAAAAGTGGATAAAATATGTTTGCTTTTTGTATACCTAGGATATCTTCAGTACTTCAGATCTCTACCCAGAGAAAAGACACACTCCTTCCTTTTAACTCTGAAATCCATCCCCAAAGTTAGGAAATTTAAAAATTAGAAAAGCATTGCCTGATATCGTCTGCCAGAAGAGTTATATTGGGAGGACACAGTATGATGTGGTGATTGATGGTGTGGCCTCTGGTGTCCGAGGACCTGAGTTTATTATCCCAGCTCCAGCTGTGCGCCTTGGCCAGTCTTTACTCTTAATCCCTCAGTTTGTCCATCTGTAAAATAGGGATGAGAACAGCACCCATCTCATAGGACTGATGTGGGTTAAATGAGATATTCCGTGGCAGACTTGGGACAGTGCCTTCCATACTGTAAACGCTCCATAAATATTAAACAAGTCATCGTATCCTTATCATTCAAGTGAAGCACACTTTGAGCAATTGCTTTCAGAGCAGCTTTTCTCCTTTCCAAAAGGTTGCGTTCAAAAGAAACTTTAATAGCTTTGCAATTTTTACCTTGAGTTTAAAAATCCCAATACAACAGGAATAAAATCTCATGAATCCATCCCTACCTGTTCTACCTCTGAGCCTGGGCTCAATCCAGCCCCTCCTTGACTTCCATGGGGACAGTTTCTTTGGAAGCAACTTAAAAATGCCAAGATCCAAACAAGATAGCAACACATCCATCCTCACACAGGCCTGGGTGTGGTCACCTGGGCAGGATCCCCGCCTTTGAGTAACCTGTGTTCTCTTCATCACTGTCTTCACAGCTGTGTGGGAAGGAATTCAACCGGATGCACAACCTAATGGGCCACATGCACCTGCACTCTGACAGCAAACCCTTCAAGTGCCTCTACTGCCCCAGCAAGTTCACCCTGAAGGGGAACCTGACACGCCACATGAAAGTGAAGCATGGGGTCATGGAGCGGGGCCTCCATTCTCAAGGTAATCACCCTTCCAGGCCAGTGAGGAATAAATGGGAGCTGAACTTGTCTTTAGGGAGCTTTACTTTGGGGGGTTATTCTTACCGTCATAAAAGGGAGCATAATTTTCAAGACCACAGCAGAGTAGCAGGAGCAAGCTGGCAGTGTTACTATAACAAACGTAAGCTGATATCTGAAGGTAGTAAGTAAAAGTGAATTTTAGGGAGTAGATTAGAGTATCATAACGATGCCAGTCGGTACCACTATTAGTTATTTGTTCCAGACCCTGCAGCAGGTGCTTGGTCTCTGTGAATCTTTATAGTAACTGCAGGCTGGAGGAACTTCCGCTATGAGGCTTTGAAATATTAACTTGCTCAACTGAAAAGTAGCAGACTGAGAATTTGAACACAGACCTTTCTGACTCTAAAGCCTTATTGTATCCTCTTTATTGCACTGCTGTTAAGGGGCAGGTCTGCAAGTTCTGCTGTCAGCAGAAGTGTGTCTGTAGCAGGCTAGGTCTCGTCTATCTGTTCACAGCCAGAAACTCGCAAGGACAGTTTTCCTGCTTGGTAGGGCTGATTGGCCCATAGGCAGAGCAGTGAGTCTCCCTAGCTGAGTCCTAACTGAACTGATGAAAGTTTCTGCCTCCTTCATCTTCTCGGTCCCTTCCTTAGCAGTGAAGAGTTTATGTTCCACATGTACTGGGTTCAGTAGGTTGTCCTTCAGTAAATAGGCAGTAAATGCTCTCTGTCCGATGCAGTGTGCTATATGCCGTGGCAGATACGAGGGGAATGAGACCATCTTCATTCGCCCTCTGGGAGGTCTGTGTGTGGGGAGAGAAGACACACGTATATGTAACTTACAATATCATGTTAACTGGCTGACATGTTCTGATTCACATATGATCCAAGCACAGGGTGATGCATTTAGATTTTATTGCTCATCCCCAATATTCCACAAAGTAGACTGTGTTATTCTCATTTTATGTAAATGGAGACCAAGGCCAAGAGGTGTTACATAAACTGCTCAAGGTCAAACAGCAAGTCTGAAGGCAGAACTGAGATTCTAACTCAAGAATCTCTGGCTCAAGCCAGTGCTTACTGCACTGGGTAAACACATGGGGTGGTTTGTTCATGTTTGCTGCTTCTCCCACCCCTTTACAAAAGAGATGATCAACTAGGCACCCGTATTCATGAATAGGATGCACGCGTGCACACTCAGCATGAAACAAAATGATGGTAGCTTTCAGATTTCTCAAACACCTACTGAGTTTATGGTGACTCCTGGTTGAGAGGAAACTGTCATCATCATAAAACAAGGCCTGGAGTTTGTATAAAAGCCCTGAAAAAATTCTGGTTAAAAAACAAAAGCACTTTATTTCCCTGAGAATGTTCTTTTTCTGAATCATTCTTTGCATCTCTAGTTGCCTGAGCTACTTCCCAAGCTAGGCCTGGATTTTTCCAGAATAGGTGAAGTATGCTCAGTCACCAGGGCTAGAGACATAGAAGGTGATGAGGAGACAGTCCTCCATCTGAAAGCCTGACTTGGTCACCAGGACTTACCCCATATGGATACTCATATCCTAACAGGAGCCTAAAGACTATCATCCTTCTGGAAAAATCAAGAACATCACCATATATCAGAGAGTTGCTTTGAAAGTTTTTAACAGACTTTCAACAATTTTAATGTTTTCAACTACAAAAGGTGTTAGCATTTCTTCACTCTAGGTTTTGAAATGGCTCAAAAATCAAGACCCAGATTCAAAAGATCCTCCCTGTGCCCCTGACAAGATTAAAGCTACAGACAGCTTCATCGCCTGACCACACCATAAAGCAGGCAGCATTGGACCTCGGCTTCCTTTGTGCATCGCCACCCCAGAAGCCTGCTTCCCCCTGTGCAGCAGGGTCTGGCCGCACCCCAGCCCCCTCCCTCCTATCCCTCTCTTCAGTCCTCCCCGCCTGGTCCTCAGGGCCTGGCTGCTGGCTTACCACGGGCAGACACCTCCAAGATCAAATCAGGTGGAGCCCTACCACATGCCTGTTGCCTGCTGAAAAGTCCATCCCTACAAGGGCCTTCAAACCGAAACTAAAAATGAGACCCTCCTACATCACTGTGTCCAACAGCAAGGACCCTTGTGGTGGGACACAAGGGCTTTTGAGCTCCTCAGAGGACCTTCCTGCGCCCTCCCTACTCTGTCTACACTTAGGGGGCCCAGTTATGGGGTGGCCCCCTTGGTCCCAAATGGAATATCTGGGGTTTTTTTCAAGTTGAAAATATCTTTATTACTGTTTTATTTTTTTTCTTATGGTAAAATATGGGCTCACTGTTAAAATAAAAAGGAAAATGTAAAAATCACCTCATAGTTAATCATTTTTGAGATTTTGGCATATGTCCTTCCAGATATTTTTTGATATATAAAAGAGAATCTACACTATTAATATATATGCTAAATAATATATATGATAAATATATATTTCTTTTACTTAAAGTATATAGAGAATACCTTTTATGATCAGTAATAGGTCTCTACATCTTCTACGCATAGAAGTACCTTCTATGCATAGACGTACCTTCTACACACATAATACCTTCATTGTATGGAGGTACTATTATTTATTTAAACAAGCCTCTATCGTTAAACTGATAATTGTTTTCACAGTCTCACTATTAAAAGCGTGGTGATGAGCATCCTTACATATACCTTTTGTGCATCTGCCAGACTATTTTCATAGTTTAAATTCTCAGTAGTGTAACTGCTAAGTCAAAGGTGTGCTTATTTTTAAAGCTCTCCTTGTATGTTGCCAAATTCCCCTGAAAGGAGTCATAGCGATGTAGACTCCATCTGTGACAAGGCCCATCTCTCTACAGCCTTCTTGGGGATTTATCTATTTTTCAAATGCAAAAGCAAGCTACACTAACCGGCCCTGGGTTCCACCAGGCGACCTGAACGTTTCCTGGGGCCTGAACGTGCCTTTGCTCCGGCAGGTTTTGGAAGGGGGAGAATTGCCCTGGCGCAGACGGCGGGGGGCCTGAGGAGCCTGGAGCAGGAGGAGCCCTTCGACCTGTCCCAGAAGCGCCGGGCCAAGGGGCCGGCCTTCCAGTCGGACGGGGAGAGCGCCAGGGGCAGCTCCTGCCACGAGGAGGAGGACGACGACAACTGCTACGAGGCGGAGCGGGACAGCCCGGGCCTCGGCCCCCGCAGCCCGCCGCTCTGCGCGCCCCAGGACCTGTCCGCCAAGCCCGAGCCGGGCCCCAGGGCGGAGGCGCAGGCGGAGGAGGACGTGCCGCAAGGGGACCTCCAGCTGAAGAGCCGGGACGGCCCCGGGCCTGAGGGCGGCCAGGAGAGAGAGTTTGCCCGCAGAGACGAGTGTCCCGGCCTCCGGGCCCTGCAGAGCGCTCGGCGGGGCCCCTCCTTTTCTGATTACTTGTACTTCAAGCACAGAGATGAGAGTTTAAAAGAATTACTGGAGAGGAAAATGGAAAAACAAGCAGTGCTTTTAGGGATCTAAGTGGACGGTTTAAAAATTACACTTGGAAAATGGGCACCTCTAGGCTGTGCGAGAACAGCTTTCCGCCTGAGCTCTCATTTGCTGGAGACCGGAGAAGGGCGTGGATCTTTACAAATGGCTCAGACCAAATGAGCAGGGACGTCCTCAGTCATGTAAATGCTGCTCAGGTCGTTCATTGGGCCCTTGATTTTTAACACACATGCAAGGTCTTCTTCCATGTTATTTCATGGATCTCCAGTGTAATAATCTGTACATATTTTTCTAGACATCTAACTGTAAGCTGATGCTGAGGTGCTTTTAGAAATTATATTTTCCATTGACTAATACAGTAAATTTCTTTCTAGTTGCAAAAATATGGTGCTTGACATGTTACCTTATTAATGACTCTTTAGTTGAATGTGTAAAAGGTATAATATTTTTCCAGATAGATGAAAATATTAGTAGTTGTATATATTTTTTAATTTGCTTTATTAAATAATCAAAAAACGCCAGAAATGACACAGGAGGGTGAGTTATTGAAGAGGACGTTCTCAAGTAGCTGCTGCAGGTATAAGATAACATTTCAAGAGAATAAGAATAATTTTGACTAGGAAAAACCAGCAATACTTAGATTCCTGCCTGGGTCTGCCTCGTTTGGCTTCTGCTACCTTCATCAGATGTGGCATTTGGAGCATATTTTCAGATAGCCCGACAGTGCTCAGTGTCTGCAGGCTAACCCCGTGTCCTGAGCAGAGCTCCCTCCTGGAGACCTTGCTTTAGGCTTCATGCCCCATAAAGCAGCTGCAGGAAGAGTTGTCACCCCATGAGCAGTGGATTTCTCCTCAGTTCTGGAGCTGGGTGTGGGGGAGGAATTCTCCCTGAAATTTAAGCTCTAACTTATTTAGAGTATTAGAATAACCATCAGCTAATCACTAGTAAAGGAGTTTGTGGGCTGTATTCTCAATGCTACCTGAACATTAGAATCATCTCAGGGAGCCTTTTAAAAAATACCAGTGCTGGGGCCTGACCCTCTGAGGTCCTGATTTAATTGGTCTAGAGTGGAGCTCTAGCATTGGTTATTTTCCAAGTTGCCCCAGATGACTCTTATGTGCAGCCACGGTTGAGAAAGATTGACTAGGCTAAAATAGTGGCTCCCAAGAACCCCTCCCAGTGACTCCATAAATATTTCAGCTTCTGGCTTTAGACTCATTAAGATAGAAAGCAGGAGACCTTGAAAACATACTGCTGACTTAGGACTTCTTACCTGTTCTGTAAGAGCCTCACGAGAGGAAACACACACACACACACACACACACACACACTGTATAAACACACACTTTTTGTACTAGAAATGATGCCTGTGTCACTTATGGTCACTTAATGTTTAAAAATACATATCCAGCCTATAGTGACTAATTATTTCTTCCTAGATGTGTGAATCATGAGTCCAGTGAGTGGTATAGTGACTGTAAAGGGTAGGTCGGGCCCCGCAGGTAGGCTTCCCTTAGGCACCGGCATCTGACAGATAAAGCAATAGTGACTAATTATTTCTTCCTAGATGTGTGAATCATGAGTCCAGTGAGTGGTATAGTGACTGTAAAGGGGGTCGGGCCCCGCAGGTAGGCTTCCCTTAGGCACCGGCATCTGACAAATAAAGCAGTGCTGACAGGATGTCACATATGTGTGACTGACCATAAGCAGTGACCCTCTGGTACTGTGTCTGTGTTTATGTAAAAACTGTCCCTTGGTAGTTTCAACTCGTATTTGTAGAGCTAGGTACTGTTTATTATTTGCTTCTTCTCCTCCCAAAGTTACCAGCACATTTCTTTAGACGACCTGGCCCATCTCTGCCTGTGGGATGCTGGCTTTTTCTCCTGGCCAAGGTGCGTCCCCGTCAGCCTCATCTAGTTCTCATCAGTCACACGTGCGCTTTGTCAATCCCTCATATGCGTTCCTCCTGCTGCCTTGCTCAAGGCTCCTTCGTCCAGCCTCACCACCACTACAACGTGCCAAAGCTGCTTGGGCTGGCTACTGCCATCTATGCGCCAAGGTCAGAGCACCTGCAAAGGGGCTGGTGAAGGGAAGAGTGTGGTTTTCTGCGGTTACCAGCACAACTCGGGGCCAAGAATCCATCCAGATCTTCGTAGGGGCAATTTGCCTTCCATCCATTATTATTAATACAGCTCATCAGTGCCTCTGATGTCATCACTCAGGGGCTGGCAGAGTGTTCTGTGAGGCCTCCTCCTAGGGTCCTGTTACATATTCATTCTTTCAGCAGCAAGGTGTTGAGGACCTGCTACAAAGGCTGCAGATTTCCAGTTTGTTCTGGGTGTGCCGAGCTGGAATAGGAACTAGAAAATCTAGAATAGCAAGCTGTAGACTTTTCCACCCAAAACGAATCATGTGGGAGTGTTTGAGGAACAAGTTAATGTTGAGATGGAAAGAGTATGGTCTAGAATGCTGGTTTCCACATTGCGTGCTGAGAAGCAAGAGGTCCCTCTTAGGCCCTTCTAGAGCTGCCAGGGGAGGGAAAATACTCAACCCACATCCCCACTTCAAATTCCATCTGTTTTATGTATTAGCCTTCCAAGTAAAATTTCATGTGGAGGAAGAGAAAAGTGTCTAGGAAAAGTCATAAAAAATTGTTATGGAATGTATTCTAAAGCCTGTTTTTCATTCTTGACTCTGGATATGAGAGACTTAATTAGATATAACCCACTGGTTCATATGCACTGACCTTCTGAGAACCAAGGCTAAAACCTTGGTTTTGTATGTGACCAACATCCTGGTTGGCCTGGGACAACCCGGGCTTATACCTCTTGTCCCCAGGTAGTTACTAAGAGTTTCACCTTAACTCTCAAAAGTGTTCCAGTGGGAGATAAATTATATGGGCACCCTATGCATTAAGTACAGAGCTAAGGGAAGGGTTGGCCAACCTTGCCTAGAGCTTATTAACTAGAATGCAAGTCTGAAAGAGAAGCCATGAGGCCATCCTCAAGAGAATTAAGGGAGGAAACCATCCAAGGTCATCAGCAATCCCAGGACCAGGATATAGCATGAAATCCATCACATTGTGACACTCTGAAAATAGGTCACTACCAAATGCTTTCCAGGCTTTTGGCCAGTGTCTTTGAACCAACCAACTGACCCAGCCAACTGGCATATTTTTCTTTTATCCTTCTTATTCCGGCCTATGATTACCCCCTCTTGTTGCCTTTCAACTCATTCTCTCTTTTTAAACATTTGACTCCCCACTGGCCATGAGACTGAGGCTGACTTTCCATGACCCCAGAAGGGTAACTGGTATATCTGTATATGAGTAGTTACATGAGACAGCCCAGTGTGCATACTGTATTTATTAAGCCCTGAGGGCATTTAATAAAATATTAACATCGTGTTTTGAATTATGATCTTTGTCTGCTTTGCTGGAACAAAATGTAACAGAGCTAACATTTTAAATCCTTCACATATTTGGACAACATTACACCAAATGTTGATTTTGTACAGAATTCTGGCTTGCTATTTAAAAATAAAACTCAAAGTGTGTAGCAGCCCAAGTTGTGAATATTGCTTTCTGCTTCAGTGAAAAAACAGTTTACCTGAAAATAGCATGTAACCTATATTTTGTTAATTTAAGCAAATAAAGACGTGTTGAAAAAACTGAGTTAATTATTTGTGAATACCTGAAATTTTGCAAGGAAGCTGCCACTGTCAACGTCTTACTCCTGCCCTCAGATGATCTGCCAGAGCAGTTCCTACTGGTGGGCGTCTTGGCCCCAGGGAGACACAGGTGATGTCTCCCTCCCTCAAGGCTTCAAAAAGGATTAATAAACTTCAGCTCATCAGCAGGCAGGTGACATCTTCCTCATCCTCTTCTCTCCCTTTCAGAAAAATTAGTTCTGGAAGGGTGTCATGGAGAAGTGAGAGGTTAGAGGCAGGATTACTTTATTCTGCATCAAGTTCTCTGTACAATATATGTTCTCGTGGGCAAGAGCACAGATTCTGGTGCCAGGTTCCTGGATTCAAAGCCCAGCTCTTTCACTTCCAGTCTTTGGGACCTGAGACGAGTTTGTGAGCATCTCTCTGTGCCTCAGTCTCCTCCTCTGTAAAATGGGGCCCAAAACAGCACCTTCTCACCAGATTGTTTTGTGGGTTAGGTGAGTTAATATATGAAGACACACCTGTGCCTGGCTCACAGTGTATGCCTTGTAAGACTTAGCCATTATTATTACCATCAGTGAATTGGCCAGAAAACTGAACACTCAGCTCTCTCTCTTCAACAGGGCACTCACAAAGCTGTGTCATCATGGGAAGCTGTCCATTTCTCAGGAAGCTTCCCTTTTAAACGTTATATGCTCTTATTTGCCAAGCACTGTGCCAGGTGACTTTTACACTCGATCTCATTTAAGCCTCATGCAACCCTGAGAGGCAAAGGTGGTTATCTCCATTTTACTGATGAGGAAATGGAGGGTCAGGAGAGTGAAATGACTTGCTCCAAATTACTTAGTTAGCAAGTTCCTCCTTTGCCCTCCAAGCATATAGCCTGTAGCAGGTTGGGTTCTCTGGAAGTAGATGCTGAGACAGATTTGGGTGTAAGATGTTTATTAGGGATCAGTACCAGTGAAAAGAAGGAGGAGGAAAGAAGATTGAGAAAAGAGAAGCCAGACTGTAATGCATGCCTGACCAAGCCTCACCCAACATGGTGGGCAGCTCCGGGGCAAGGTCTGCCCATCAGAGCTGTGCCACACTGGGCAGAGACGTCCAGGCCTTTGCGCACCCGCCTTGCTCAGTCACCAGATGTGAGCTGCCCAGGAAGAGGGTGAACTCAGGAAGGTGTGACCCTGCAGCAGGGACAGACCCTGAGGGGGCCAGGGAGCCGCTGGCTGGAGGCGTCTGCTGACTGCATTCCCCACAGCTCAGCACAAGGCCATCTGTGAAGAGAGACTGGGTCACTCATCTCTGCGTCTGCCGCAGCCCACCTCTTGCATCACTCCAATCCACTTCTTCACGTACAGTCACAGAATATCTTCTCCAGGATTCCAGTGGGCCTCTCTCCCTGAGGGAAAACTAAGAAAAGGGAGAGTAGTGGATAAACTTCAGCCCCATCGCTGCAATTAGTCTAGGAGACACACTGATGTTCATTTTCTCCTTCCTCCGTTACCTGTCTAGATCCCTCTCTGCCAGGCTCAGTGGCTTTCCAGGTAGCTTGACCCAGACCTTCATCTCCAAAGGGTCTGAGCCTTGGTCATCATGTTGCCCTGGACCGAATGGTTTTGTCCTCCCCAGCCCCCGCGCCCCTTAAGCCTTAACCCCTAGTGAGATGGTATTTAGAGGTAGGACTCTTGGGAGATAATTAGGTTTAGATAAATTCATGAGGATGGGACCCCCATGATGGGATTAGTGCTAAGATCAGAGTCTTCTCTCTCTACAATGTAAGGACACGGCAAGAAGGTGGCCATCTGCAAACTAGGAGGAGGGTCCTCACCAGACACAGGAGCTGCTGGCACCTGATCTTGGACTTCCCAACCTCCAGAACTGTGAGAAATCAACGTTTGTTGTGTAAGCCACTCAGTCTGTGCCCAGACAGACTAAGACAGATGTCCTTCTCAGAATGGAGTTGCTGTACCTGTTCATTTACAGTCACAGGTGGGGAAGGAAATACCAAAAGAACCCTAAGCGGGTTCCACATGTATTCTTCCCTGACCCCTTGTGTAACAACAGCTTTACTCTCTCCTGATGATCAGGTCTTTTACCTCTGCCAAGATGGTGACTCCTTTCCTCATCTGCTGGTCCCTGGAAACAAGGAACAAAAAGTGCCCAGGCGAGAGACATGGCTTATCATTCAATGGTTCTCTTGCTGTGCCCCAGGTGGAAGTGTACCGTCTTTGAGGAGGAGAATTGCTAACCCTGCAGAGCTCACTGTCACAGGGACGAGAAATACTACGTCTCCCAGCATGTCACTATGAGTGAAGGGAAGTAGGGCCACTGCTGCTTCCACCCTTCATCCCTGGACCCATGCATTCTTCCTGTTGAGGACATAGGACCATATAAAAGTCTTTGATTCAATGCATGCACTGAAGGATGACACCCCATCCTTGTGGAGTATTTCCTCCAAGAAGATCTCTAGGGAGCTAGCCACTTCTGGGTGGTGTGGATGTGATATGACCAATAGATCCTGTGGTCATAGGCCCATCTCTCACCTCATTTACTGTAATGTGAATTCTATGGTTTGATGTGATATTATATAGGATTCTGTGCCAATAGAACAAACACTCCATAACCCTACCCCTTGCATAGTAGTGCTGGCTGAGGTCCTACCAGCAGAAAGGGCAAACCTACATCTGAAGTACTATGCATCTATTCCTGAGGCAAAGAACTACTGGCTCTTCAAGTCAAAAGGGACTCGATATAGTCAACTTCTCACCAAGTGACTAATTGGTCTTCTTGAGCAATGGTGCCATATTGGAAGCTCAGCATCAGTCTTCATTGCTGGTATGTTGGATATTCAGCAATAGATCAGCCTTGGTAAATGCAATTCATGCTGTTGTGCTCATGTGTAGCCTCCAACTCTGCCACTGTGGCCACTTCATTCATATGCTCTTTGTTACAGCACTGGAGTGGCTGTTGACAGAGGGCTGAAGTCAACTGGCAAGGTCACTCGTCTGCCTCACTATTTAATGTTCATCCATGGTGGATGCTATCTGATGGGTGTTAGCATGTGATACAAAGATTTTCATACTTTGTGTTCACTCCCATATGTCTATCCACACACCTCTACTCTAGATAGACAATAATAGTGACTATCTACTTTAATTAGAGTGGTCAGGGAGTGACGTTTAATTTGAGAACTGAAGGATGGAAAGACCCAGCCATGGAGAAAACAAAGGGAAGAGCATTTCAGACAGAGCAGACAGCATCTGCAAAGGTCTGTGATTTAAGGGGACATGGCCAAGGAAAGAAGGAAAGTGCGGGGAACACAGCAGGAGAGGGAGGGTGATGCAAGGTGAGGCTGACACGGAAAGCCACTGAGCATGGGGTGAAATAATGAGATTTACATTTTCTAAAGCTCATTCTGACTATCGTGTGAAGGGTGGGTTGGAAGGAAGCCAGGATGATGCTGGGAGACCATTAAGAGGCAGTTTTTTTTTGCCCATGTCAAAGAGCTTTATTCTTATGTTTTCTTCTAGAAGTTTCATGGTTTCAGGTCTTACATTTAATTCTGTTTTTTTTTAATGTCTTTATTGGAGTATAATTGCTTTACAATGGTGTGTTAGTTTCTGCTTTATAACAAAGTGAATCAGCTATACATATACATATAT
>NC_041221.1:73743728-73754738 GCF_002837175.3 Physeter macrocephalus | reverse complement strand
CTAGCTATCTATTTTACATTTGGTAGTGTATATATGTCCATGCCACTCTCTCACTTCGTCCCAGCTTCCCCTTCCCCCTCCCCGTGTCCTCAAGTCCATTCTCTACGTCTGCATAAGAGGCAGTTTTAATAGTCTGTAGAAGATAATACTGGCCTGGATTTAAAAGGTAGCAAAGAGGAAGTTAGAAATGGATGGTTCCAAATCTGTTTTGGAGGTCCCATCGACTTGTTCTGCTTAAAGCAAATTTTAATTTTAATAACAAGTTAAACACATATTTTTCTAAGTAAAAAATAGAATGCCACTTGATATAAAGTCCATCTTCTCACATAGTGACAGAAAGGATGAATTAGATTTTTATAGCTATCATAAAACCCATGCTGTTTACTCTGTTGGCAAGAGCGTGTTTGCCAAGTAATATACGGAAAAATAAGTCCATCTGGTTGCTCTCAATTTTGTTCTGGGTTATGATTGGGGAAAAGGAAACAGTTGAGACTGAAAAAGGCAGTGAACCTTATTACACAGATCCTGGGAAGAAATGGCAGCAGTGAAGAGAAAGGGACACAGAGTTAGAACTCAGTAGACCAAGGGAAGGAGGCTAGAACTCCAAGATTGTAAGGTGAGGCTCAAAGAGTGCTTTTCATCTCTCCAGGCCCTGGGGACATCTCTGATCCAGCCAGGAAAATAATACATGTTCATGATAATGGACTTGCACAGTCAAAGAACAGTTCATCCTCTCTACCATATTTACTAACTAAATGTACTCCAAATCCATTTTCATTTTAAACTATTCAATTCTCAAAGGGTGACAGTCCAGTTACCTGGAAAATTTTATCCCGTGCACACATTATTTTGCAACACTGCAGAATAAGCAAGATGTTGTCATATTTTGCATCCCAAAGTGAATTGGTCCATGGCACCACAGACAGTACCTTAAGAAGAAATAAAAAACAAAAATGTGTGGCAGGAGTCTGTCCCTGCCCTTAAGGAACACACAGTTCTTACAGGCCTATGGAGGGTGGCAGGCACACGGTTTTTCAAATCTCCTTATCCAAATCTCCAAAGCCTTAAAGCTAAACACTGTCCTCCTTGTAAAAACCCAGGTGCAAACGCAGCCTGGTTCCCTGAAGCACCATGGCATTTCATTTTTGCACAGCAGCCCTGAGCCAAGAGTAACTTCCAGTCCCATTAGGAACTTGCTCTGCAAGCGGAGGAAGAGGAGCTCATTTGAGAGCTGGGGAGTGACCCTTACAGGGTCTCTGGGGACCCAGTATCAGTGGCGCTCACTGTTTCCTCTTCCCTGGATGCAACAATATATTAAGAGAGAAAAAAAAGGAGGTTGGCTCTTTTCATGATTTTCCTTTTTAATTTTTGTTGAAAATGGAACTGTGTTCTCTTGATCCTTCAAACAAATGAGGGGAAGTGGAAGCCCAAAAGTTTCTCTTAGCTTCCCCGGAGAGGGTGTCTCTGTTTGTAGTGTGATGTGGGAAAAGTCCTTGTGTATCTGCTGCATTGTCACGTCGTACCAGAGTGATTTGCAGTAGGAAATGTGGGATGAATACCATTTCAATGTAAGAGAAAGTGATGGAGCCACAGTCTTTGAATCAAAGATCTCAATTTGCCCTTCATCTCCAAGACGTACTTCCCCTGACCTCCGCCCCCCATCTTTATTAGATGATGAAAGAAACACAAGAACACTCTCTGAACTTGACCCAAACAATAAGTCCAGCCAGAAATCCTTGCTATTCAGCATGCACGTGGGCAGGGAGGGGGAAAGGGGGAGGGTGCTTGGAAGGACATGCCGGAGATCACAGAGGCAATGTGAAGGGGGGCTATTAGTTTCTGGCATCGTACCTGAAGAATCATTTTAAATTGATGTTTGAAATATGCATGGCAAGTCTCTTCACTGGGCAGATCTTAATAAACAAATGGCCTTTGGAAGGAAAATGGAGAGATACATTAAGAGAAATCTAAAGGGGTTACTTCATTCGTTTTAGCAATTCATCACATTGAGCATGCTGGCAAATAATTTTATTTCTTCTTCTAGAAAGTAGTAATAATGAAACTGATCTCCAACCGGTGTGAGATGAGGGAATAGATGAGGTAAAATCTATCAATCATTCTGGACTTGCAGACATGATGGCTGTGTCATTTGCCATTGTTGAAGGGCAGTTTCCCTTCCAACCTGTAGCAAGTCTAGTGAAGGAAACACCTTCACTTAGAGTGGCAGTTTATCCAAGTCAGAACATTATTTAATATCCTCAGCTGTGGTTTTACAAGACTGTATATATATAGAACATTGAGTCAGCTACCTCTTCTCACTCTTTAAAAACCAACTAAAAATAAAAGAAGTATCAAATCCCTGGCAATAGCCACATCTTTACAGGAAGAGAAAACACAAATCAAAACAAGATTATCCAGAGCCTTAGAAACAGATAATGACAATGTCACTCTCCCAGGGGACATTCGATAAACAGTCATCAAATATGATGATGCATCTCTGTGAAGCAAGCACTGCAGACAGGGTCTAATCCCTTCAGAAGTCACTCTGAGTGCCTATCTGAAGAACACAGGTGATTTTGTGGATTTCAAAGGGCTTGTCTTTCCAAAAGCTCTGTGTGCCTCCAAGATGCTAATCCCTTCCTGCAGGGACACTTCACTTTTGATCTCAGATTTATCTAATCAGATGCTTCTCCTTATTCAGACTGTTAGCTCTCTGAGCCAAGGGCTTGGCCACCTCTACACCACCTCCAGCAGGGTTTTAGACAGACTTGAGATTGGATGTGGCCATTATCTCTGCTTCTCCTTGGAATACTGTAAGAAGGGTATAAAATCGACACATGAACTTACCAGGAGTATCCTTCAAGGGGACCTGTACAAAATGCTGCTATTCAAAAATATGCACCTTTCCATTATGGTTAAAACTCTGTGGAGAAGGAGGGGTCTCCCAGAACAGCGGTGTGAGGATCCCACTGCAACCTCACGCCCAGAGAGACATTTATTAAACTGGTAAAAATTAGCCAAGATAACCATTCAAGATCTCTGGAGATTGACCAAAGAACTTACAATTTCAGAGATGTTTATTCATCAAAATCTGCAGAAACTCAGTAGGAACAGTGGTAGGCATGTCTGCAGCGCCCCTGCCCCCCACCTGCCCAGATCCATGTTGTGCAAAACTGTTGCCATGGGCTTGACAATTACCAAGTGGTAATTCCCATCTCCCCAGCTCCGTGCAGAAGACCTATCCTGGGTGGGTGACCAGGTGGTGGTGTCAGTTCTCCCAACCCAAACCTTTGCTCACTAAGGAGGAGCTGAGCGGGGCAGTGGTGAGCCCAGTCCCTCCTTCCCCACAGCCCTGCCTTGTGCAAGAGCTATTCCAGGGGATTTAGAAGCCGAGGGGAAACTCCCATTTCCCCCAGTTCCTGGTGTAGGAAAACCATTCTAGGCCAGCTGAGCTTCCAGTGAACATCAGCAGATCCCATTTCGCCTGACTCTGTGTTATGACACCTATTCTGGGGGAGGTGGCAGCAGCTGGTGGTGATGTTTGTACGATATTGTGAAGATACTTAATATATTCACAGGTTTTACAATATATTCTTTTTTATTGTGGTAAGAGATGTGTAGCATAAAACTGGCCATATTAACCTTTCTTAAGTGTGCAATTTAGTGGTACTAGGTACATTCGTAATGTTGTACAACATCACCACTATTCATTTCCAAGAAATTTTCATCATCCCAAACAGAAACTTTGTACCCACTAAACAATAAGTATCCCCTCTCCTTCGCCTCTGGTAACCTATATTCTAGTTTCTGGCTCTACGAATTTGACTACTCTAGATAACTTCATATAAGTGTAATCACACAACATTTGTCCTTTGTGTCTGTCTTATTTTACTTAGCAATGTTTTCAAGGTTCATCCATGTTGTAGCACATATCAAAATTTCATTCCCTTTTAAGACTGAATTGTATGATAAACGTTTTGTTTATCCATTCATCGTCTTGTAATGAACAGTAGTGTTGTTTCTATCTCTTGGCTATTGTGAACAATGCTGCTATGAACATTAGTGTAGAAATATCTGTTTGAGTCCCTACTTTTAATTATTTTGGATATATACCTAAAAGTGGAATTGCTGGGTCATATGGTAATTTTATGTATAACTTTTTGAAGAACTGCCAAACGGTCTCCTACAGTGGCTGCACCATTTTACATTCCCATCAGCTATGCACAAAGCTTCCAATTTCTCCACATCCTCTCTAATACTTGTAATTTTCCATTTTTTGGATAAGAGCCATCCTAATGGGTGTGAAATAGTATCTCATTGTGATCATAAGTTTTTATTTAAATTCCTTTATCTGTTCAGCTGTTAATGCTGAGATCCATAATTCATTTTATAATCTACTTGTTTTTTTCTCATGAATATAAAAATAGAAAATAAAAGATGGACTGGAGCTTTTTCCTTGTAAACAGAAAGTGGATGCTCCAGTGATTTATATGGGGTTTATTCCTGTTGTCTTGTGGTTTTTTGGTACCTCCTATCATTCAAAAGACAAAGACTCTGCTTGAGTTTTGAAAAGAAGTCTTTATCCCAGTTGCTTTATTCTGTTTTACTAGTCCATTTTCTTTTTTGTTCCCTGATCCTATTTTCCCTTGACCCTGAATTGCCAGGGGAGCTAATAAATAACTATAGTAAGCTGGATATACCTTGGGTTGGCCCTTGTAAAATCTGTACCAAAAAGATTGGGGTTAGTCTTTGTTGGGACTTGTCTGTGAATAGTGGGCAGAGCTGCACCTTCCATTTGGGTGAGGCTGGAGGGTGGTGACACCCATGCACACAGAAGCAGTAGAACATGCATCTGACCAGGAGCCAAGTTGCTGGGAACTGTCTATCCCCTTGTCCAAGCTTACAATTTTACACTGTAAAAACTTAAAAAAAATTTAACAAAAAACCTCTATGAGACTTTTGTTTGTTTAAACTAGGGAACAGCATGCATTCATCAAAACCTTGATCCTTACTCTTAAAATTAAAAATCTGTCTGTAGTATTACCAACCATTATTTTCCCATTTGAAATTTTAAAAAGGGGCATCAGCAACTTCATTAATTCATTCAATGAATGTTTACTGAGTGCCTGCTATGTGACAGACACTGTGCTGGGAGGCTCTGGAGATACCAGAATGGGAGCATCACACAGTCACCATGCCCACTGACCTCGGGAGGCCATTTTATAAAAAGGCCATGGACAACTCTAGATGTGAGTGTTGGCTGGGAGGGAGGACCCCTGGGTTCCCTCCTCTGTGCCCTGACAGTGATCCCTGAGCAACCCTGGACCCCTCACCCAGCCTCTCTGGGCTTCACACTCCTTCTCTGCAAAGGGACGGGTTGCCTTGAGCAGAGAGGATGCAAACACTGACTCCTGCAGGGTCAGGCAAGTAGCATAAAATCAGAGTTGGGGCTTGTGTGAGATAATGTAGAGCTGGGGGAACTGTGATGAAGTGGGAACTACATCCCCACCTAACATCATTTAAATTCAACTTTTTTTTTTAATTCAATTTTTTAAAAAATGTATTTTATTAAAGTATAGTTGATTTACAATGTTGTGTTAGTTTCTGGCATACAGCAAAGTGATTCTGTTATATATACATATATATGTATAACATATATACATTCTTTTCCATATTCTTTTCCGTTATGGTTTATCACAGGATATTGAATATAGTTCCCAGTACTATACAGTAGGACCTTGTTGTTTATCCATTCTCTCTATATAATAGTTTGCAGCTGTTAATCCCAAACTCTCAATCCTTCCCTTCCTCTATCCCCCTCCCCCTTGGCAACCACAAGTCTGTTCTCTTTGTCTGTTCTCTGAGTCTGTTTTTGTTTCATAGATAGGTTCATTTGTGTCATATTTTAGATTCCACATATAAGTGATATCATATGGTAAAAAAAAATTTTTTAATAGATAAATAAAAAGACCATTGATATGAGTGCCCTAATAAACAACTATACATCAGTTGTATAGAAAGTTCTCAAATTACAAGCAGAATAATTAAGTTCTTGTTGAGGGGATGATTCTAGAATTCTACTCATGTAAATTAACTATGTATAATATTAACAACTATTACTCAAATGCCTTCAGTGGAATTGGTAGAGGTTACCTATCTAGACACCTCTCCCTTCCCCCACGTTTTAAATGTCTTCCGTGGCATTAGAAATTCCTTTTCTGGGGCTTTAGAAGGTAACAGTGAAGAAAGACTTGAGTACTAAGTATTCTAAGAACCAAGCAGCATGGTTCCTGCCCTCCAGCGATCTGCTTCTATTTATCTAAGCAATGAAGTATAACATTTCTCTTGGCCTCTCAGAAGGTGCCTGGTTTAAGACAGAATTTTAAGTCAAGGCTTTAGATTGAGTTGAAAAATTTTCAAAGCCATCACAACTTTAGGTTTGACCCTTAGGGAGCTCAGAAACGTCCACGAGCTTGCGCTGCTATTTGTCTGAAGACATGTTGAGTTTTGAAAAGAAGTCTTTATCCCAGTTGCTTTATTCTGTTTTACTAGTCCATTTTCTTTTTTGTTCCCTGATCCTATTTTCCCTTGACCCTGAATTGCCAGGGGAGCTAATAAATAACTATAGTAAGCTGGATATACCTTGGGTTGGCCCTTGTAAAATCTGTACCAAAAAGATTGGGGTTAGTCTTTGTTGGGACTTGTCTGTGAATAGTGGGCAGAGCTGCACCTTCCATTTGGGTGAGGCTGGAGGGTGGTGACACCCATGCACACAGAAGCAGTAGAACATGCATCTGACCAGGAGCCAAGTTGCTGGGAACTGTCTATCCCCTTGTCCAAGCTTACAATTTTACACTGTAAAAACTTAAAAAAAATTTAACAAAAAACCTCTATGAGACTTTTGTTTGTTTGTTTATAGAGAAAGAACATGTTTGGCTAGTTTAGTACTAATATGAGTCATTTAGTGATCAAAGTCTATACTTAGCCTCTAAAACTAGGGAACAGCATGCATTCATCAAAACCTTGATCCTTACTCTTAAAATTAAAAATCTGTCTGTAGTATTACCAACCATTATTTTCCCATTTGAAATTTTAAAAAGGGGCATCAGCAACTTCATTAATTCATTCAATGAATGTTTACTGAGTGCCTGCTATGTGACAGACACTGTGCTGGGAGGCTCTGGAGATACCAGAATGTGAGCATCACACAGTCACCACGCCCACTGACCTCGGGAGGCCATTTTATAAAAAGGCCATGGACAACTCTAGATGTGAGTGTTGGCTGGGAGGGAGGACCCCTGGGTTCCCTCCTCTGTGCCCTGACAGTGATCCCTGAGCAACCCTGGACCCCTCACCCAGCCTCTCTGGGCTTCACACTCCTTCTCTGCAAAGGGATGGGTTGCCTTGAGCAGAGAGGATGCAAACACTGACTCCTGCAGGGTCAGGCAAGTAGCATAAAATCAGAGTTGGGGCTTGTGTGAGATAATGTAGAGCTGGGGGAACTGTGATGAAGTGGGAACTACATCCCCACCTAACATCATTTAAATTCAACTTTTTTTTTTAATTCAATTTTTTAAAAAATGTATTTTATTAAAGTATAGTTGATTTACAATGTTGTGTTAGTTTCTGGCATACAGCAAAGTGATTCTGTTATATATACATATATATGTATAACATATATACATTCTTTTCCATATTCTTTTCCGTTATGGTTTATCACAGGATATTGAATATAGTTCCCAGGACTATACAGTAGGACCTTGTTGTTTATCCATTCTCTCTATATAATAGTTTGCAGCTGTTAATCCCAAACTCTCAATCCTTCCCTTCCTCTATCCCCCTCCCCCTTGGCAACCACAAGTCTGTTCTCTTTGTCTGTTCTCTGAGTCTGTTTTTGTTTCATAGATAGGTTCATTTGTGTCATATTTTAGATTCCACATATAAGTGATATCATATGGTAAAAAAAAATTTTTTAATAGATAAATAAAAAGACCATTGATATGAGTGCCCTAATAAACAACTATACATCAGTTGTATAGAAAGTTCTCAAATTACAAGCAGAATAATTAAGTTCTTGTTGAGGGGATGATTCTAGAATTCTACTCATGTAAATTAACTATGTATAATATTAACAACTATTACTCAAATGCCTTCAGTGGAATTGGTAGAGGTTACCTATCTAGACACCTCTCCCTTCCCCCACGTTTTAAATGTCTTCCGTGGCATTAGAAATTCCTTTTCTGGGGCTTTAGAAGGTAACAGTGAAGAAAGACTTGAGTACTAAGTATTCTAAGAACCAAGCAGCATGGTTCCTGCCCTCCAGCGATCTGCTTCTATTTATCTAAGCAATGAAGTATAACATTTCTCTTGGCCTCTCAGAAGGTGCCTGGTTTAAGACGGAATTTTAAGTCAAGGCTTTAGATTGAGTTGAAAAATTTTCCAAGCCATCACAACTTTAGGTTTGACCCTTAGGGAGCTCAGAAATGTCCACGAGCTTGCGCTGCTATTTGTCTGAAGACATGGGATGATTCATCTGAGACTTGCCCCCTACCGCCCCCGGCCCAGCCATCTTACGGAGAATCAACAGCGGTGTCCGCGTTTCTCAGTAGCAGCCCTGGGGTCGGTCCACCCAACCACATTTATGCTTGCATTCCTGGAAGAACCGCATTTCCCCTTAGATTATTCCAGGTGGGCTTGGGATGCAGCAGTACCGAGTGGTTCTATGAAAAGAACATGGTGTCAAGGCAGACTCTATGTGAATCCTGGCTGTGTCCCCTCGACAGGTGTGACCTTGGGCAGACTACTTAACCTTTCTGAGCTGGTTTCCAATCTGCCAAATAGAGATGATGCGTATCAGTGGTGACAAGCACAGGCTCTGGGCTCGGACAGACCTGGGCTCTGGTCCTGGTTCCATCTTACACCAGTGATGTAACCTGGAGGAAGTAATTCTCCCCCTTTAAACCTCAGTTTTCTCTCTGCAAAGTTAGGAATCGCATAGCATCTGCCTCATAGAATTGTGAGATTTAAGAGGGATAATGCTTATAGATGCCTAAGGCAAAATAAGCACTCAATACAGATTAGCTCCTATTACACTTACTACAGTGACCACATAGGAATGTGTCTGGCAAAGGACCTGACACACAGGTGACTTACAAACCATGTCGGTTTCTCTCCCCCATCCTCCTGAACTGACCTGAACACAAATGTGGCATCATTTATACCGCTTTGGGGGTGATAGCATAAGGTTAGGGAGAATTCTCCCACACCTGCACCCCTTTCCTTGCTTCTCCTTTTACTCCATTGCCTGACTTCCCCTTACAAGAAATCGCTCTTGCGAGTGACAGAGACATGCACATGCCTCTCTCTGCCACGGAGCCAGTCAGGGAGACAGATTCTTGGCCCGGGCTGACTAGCATTTGCATTCTCTTCATTTGAGCTGCATCAAAGGGCATCTAGAGGGATGCCCCAACTGTGACAGAGAGACAAGCAGAATGGCAGAGCCAGGTGCACTTACTGATATTCCCAGCCCGGCACCAAATTACAGCACATTAATGCCAACTTCTGAGAAAGGCAGATTTATGTTGCTTCCTGTACATTTAACGAGGATGACTTTTAACTTTTAAAGAAAGAACAATTTAGCAAGCAGACAGCACAGGCTTTTAAGGCTCTTATCACACAAGACAAACACCTGAGTTTTACCCCAGGCCTGTGGTGTGCCCTGTTTTTCAAACTACAGATCTTGACCCATGAGTGAGTCATGAAATCTAGTGGGTTGAGACCAGCATTTTTACAAAATGGAATAGACTAGAATAGAAAATAGCTGAGAGTCTTATGTACAATAAAGCTAAATGCTTTTGGTGGTTGCTGCTATTTTTTAGATATACATAGATGGATAGATTGTGTTGTAAATGTTTTTATTACCATTGGTCATAGTCAAAATAGTTTGAAAGCCACTGAAATACTAGATGTACAGAAATACATATGTGCACTTTATCAAAACAAATGCAAACACCCACTCTGGAGTAAAGAATTATATGCAGATAATGGGAAACCCAAATCGTTCAGCTAGTGTCTTCTGTTTTGTTTTTGTGTACTTTATCACAAAAAGGGTGTGTGTGTGAGAGAGCAGGTGAGAGGGAGGGAGAGACCACCACAGAGTGTGGTCTTTCAGTGACCTCAGGGCAGCCTCTCCCCTGGTAACTGGAACTGCCTCAGTGAGGGAGAAAAGCCAGCTGATTGGATGCAGCTCTTCTGGGACCCACTGAGTGGGTAGACGTGATCTGCAGCTCCTGAAGTCTCTTCTTTCTTTCGGCTGTCTCACGGTGTCCTAGCACAGAAGGTGTTTGAGAACTTTGTATTGACCTGAAAGTCTGTGCAGGACACAGCGGAGGACTTGTTGAGACAGTTCTCTTTTAATGTCTTTGTATAATGCACCCATAAGGTTTTCCGGCATCTCCTCTGAGCTCACATGAAGTGTCCCTTGTGTGATGGGTACAGTGGGGTCTTTAGACAGTTCCCAGGTCACAACTCGTATAGATCAGTACTGGACCGTGAGTGAGAAACCTGCATATCAGCAATTCCAGTTCCAGGGTTTTGTTCTATGCCTTGACCCGTGCTTGTGCATGAAAAGGACTGTGTACATATGTACTGTGAAGCATGCTTTGAAATATCAGAACAATCTAAACGCCTACCAATAGGGGATTTCCTAAATAAATGATGGTACCTACCTCCACACGGGGGCATACTATACAGCTGTGGAAAAGAACAAGGAAGCCATTTATATACTTACATGGAGCAGGTGAAAAAATAAAATCGCTACAGCTCTACTCCCTCTACCTGGGCCCACCTCCCCGCTCCTGCCCCACAGCTTGCTGTTTTGGTTCTCTGTGTGTGTCATGAATCACCCCCAAACTTAGCGTCTTTTTTTTTTTCCTGTTTTTTTTTTTTTTTTTTTTTTTGCGGTACGTGGGCCCTTCCCTGCTTTGGCCTTTCCCGTTTCGGGGGACAGGG
>NC_041221.1:73741704-73743347 GCF_002837175.3 Physeter macrocephalus | reverse complement strand
AGCCGCTCCGCGGCATGTGGGATCCTCCCAGACCGGGGCACGAACCCGTGTCCCCTGCATCGGCAGGCGGACTCTCAACCACTGTGCCACCAGGGAAGCCCCAAACTTAGCGTCTTACACAACAATGTGAACGGTTACTCTGTAGGTCAGGAATTCAGGCAGAGACTGGTGACAGGGGCGGGGTGTGTTTGGTTGAGGTGTTTGGTTGAGGTGAGCTTACCACGCCCGAGGGAGTGAGGATGTGTGTGAGGGGCGGGTACTGCAACTAAGCCGGAAGCCATGTTAGAACAAGAGCATCATCCCCTCTGCTCTAAAGACCTCCCGAGGAGGAAATTCTACTACCAGGTCAATGTCCGCTCTGGCTGTGGCTGCAGTCTGTTTGCTTTTATTATGTGTACCCTGACATCACGGAGAATATGCGCTCGTTGTTTACCCAACATCCCTTTTCGACTTACTCATTAACACTTTCTCTCTCTTTTCCTTGATATGATGAAATAATCTCATTCTTATTATATCTTTTTCCTTCACCATCTTTTTCATTGTTTTCCTATTTGCATGAGTGAAAATGGAAATATAGACTGGAAATCTGAATTGTATTCCCTTACAATCATTGGTTAGTTAAATTATTGGGGTCAGACGGTATCTTTGTGTGTCCTGTTCTCCACCACCATCACTGCTCCCCAGAAACATCTTTCCCACAGTTCTCTGCATCTTTCACATGCCTCAATCATCAGTGGGGTAAGCTAATTTGACTGTGAAAGGAAGTGGTTCCAAGAGGTGGTTTGAGGACTGTGGCCTCTCCATAGCCATCAGCCCTCATTTCCATCAACTTTAGAGCTGACCCCAAATAAATACACAATCTGACTCAATCTAGCTTCAACTAAACCTCCTAGCCCCATCTCCCAACAAAGTTTGCATCCCGAGGCTGTCCTACACTGCTCAGGGGTAGCTGCTGGTTTGGGTACACTGTGTGGCAAAGCATGCCTTTGATGTTTCAGCTTCTATTGATAAGGGGATCAGCTGAGTGGCTGGCATTCTAGGAGAAAATCTCTTGATTTTTACTTTGCTGTCAGGTTAAGAGAAGGAAGCGTATTTCTTTCTTTGAAAACAGTGGTTCTTATTCAGTCTGCCCAGTACCTCTAACCCAGGCTGCCCTACCCACACCCCAGAGGGTCAGTCATATAAAGAGAGAGAGCTCCAGTCTCCCAGACCCACTCAGGACAAAATGGTCTTTCCTTATTCCTGCTTTTTTCTCCGCTCTTCTTGTGTTGTTCTTGAATCCCCGGACCATGAACCTGGCTTCCCCCATTTGATGCTTAGCATTCTTTTAGATAAACGTTGTTTCACTCTCAGCTTCCTTCACATCTAAGTAACCCCAAAACCTACTTTGCCTAGTAAGTGCCAGAGCCTAGGATCCATCCATGTCTGATTGTTTAGCCATTGTCAGATCTCGTGACTTCATTAAAGACAGTTGAAAGGAAAGGAAACTGAGTCATGGGCAAGTTTCAAATTTCCAGATTAGTGTGTCTTTGAAACTAAAACGGCATCTCAATGACAGGTTCCAATATAAAATCTTTTTTTTTTTTTTTTTTTTTTTTGCTGTACGCGGTCCTCTCACTGTTGTGGCCTCTCCCGTTGCGGAG
>NC_041221.1:73739420-73741658 GCF_002837175.3 Physeter macrocephalus | reverse complement strand
CGCGCAGGCTCAGCGGCCATGGCTCACGGGCCCAGCCGCTCCGCGGCACGTGGGATCTTCCCGGACCGGGGCACGAACCCGTGTCCCCTGCATCGGCAGGCGGACTCTCAACCACTGCGCCACCAGGGAAGCCCCCAGTAGAAAATCTTAACAGGGCTCTCAGCGCGTCTTGGCTGCTATGGTTTCTCAAGTCACCAACTTCTCTTATAAAGCCCAAGCCTTTCTGGGGTTGATGACACCTGTGTATGACATGTAGACTATTTGTGTGCCCTTCCTCAGTTTCAAATACAGTCCCTGGAAGTATGAAGTTTTAAAAAATAATCTCCCAGTTCTACTGTCATTCTGATTTGTTAGGCAGGAGGAGATCTCCAGGATGATATGAGAAAAACTTATCAAGGAATTTTGCTGTTCTACTACCCCGTTACTCCCTTTATCTCATTCTTCCACCCACTATCATTATCTTTTAAGATATTGCCTCTGAATCAATGATTCTAAGAATTGCTTACTCCTCCAATATCTATGCGCTCAATGATTTTCCAGGTGAAGTTGTCTTGTGGAGCTTTTCCATGGTGAGGGATAAGGAGATGACTGTAGTTGACATGTCCTGGTCAATTTAGAACTGGGTTATCTGTTTGGAGGGTGTTTGAAAAGGAAAGCCTGTCATAAGTCACCTGCCACGTGGGAGCAAATGGTAAAATTAGAAGAAACTTGCATATCTAGATAGGATTCTAGATAGGAAATTGAGAAGAACTAGGCATCACAATATTTTTTAATTCCTTCTTGTTGAATATTCTCTCCTTAAAGGAAGACAGTCATGAGAAATGAATGGCTACATACATGACTGGCAGCAGTTCTTGGCACAAGTTGAGGGCCACTTATAAAGCCTGGAAGGAACACATTTAATAGGTTAATAATAAATGACATTCCTGCAACAGTGATGAGGGGAAAGAACGTCTAAGAAAAAAAAATGTAACATCGAATATTATGAAGGGTACAGGAATGAAAGAAAGATGAAACAGAGTATCAGGAGGTCCATATTCAGCACCATATGAAAAGGGTTATTAATGTTATTAAGAGGACAAGTAATAATTTTGAGGAAGAAATAATGGGAAAGGTTCAGGAACAACATTTATGTGTCTACATAATAAGCCCAAACTACGGTTGTAATTTAGTATTTTAATATGAGGTAAATGCATTTGTTTGTTGATCCTCTTTTTTAGAAGATTTGGGAGCACAAGGGAAATAGAATCTCAGAGATGTTATTAAAATTGGCAGAGATTACTGGTATTCCTAGGATTTCCTTCCACTATTCAGATACCTGTGGGAAGTCTCTCCTTGCTCAAAACAGAGCATCTCATAAATTCCTAATGCCCCTTGCTAACAACATCTTTTTTTCAGAAGCAGATAAAATCAATGCTGACCAACGCTTAATTTTGAGAAAAAAGCTAGATCCTATTGGTAAGGTGGAAGTGAGGTTTTCCTTGGGAGACGGCAGCTAGTGGACATTTGTTATTCTTCAGCACTCTCTTCACCCCACTACAGATAATTGCACCCCAATCCCCTGGGGAGTGATTCTCTCCCCCCGCATTGCATGCAGTCTTTGGGGGCATGTCAGTCAAGGTTTCCTGCCTTCCCCTAGCCAAGGGATGGCTGTCGGACCTAGCTAGGCCAATCAGATGCACTGTCTCTCCTAAGACTTTTAATTTTAAGTGGATTGACACAAGGAGAGAATAATTCCTGGTAAGTGAACTTCTGGAGCCATCCTGGTTCTGTCAGTTTCAGAGCCTGGCTCCAAATCTTCTTATTAGTCTGTGAGCTTCCTGATAACCCTCCCAACAAATTCCATTGTTGTTTAACTTAGCCAGAGTCTGTTTCTGCTGCTACTAACCTAATAACCATATTGAATATGACATCCATACACTCTTTATTGAATATTATGCTCTATATCATCCTTGTGATAGCCCAGAGGAAAACAGAGGGCATGAATGAGGCATCTAGCTGATATTCCAAACACTCAAAGAGATAGATATGTTGGTATATCTAGAGCCTATAAAGGGGGAAGTGGCTTAAGACTATAAAGAAATACATCTGAAAAAGTGATTTTAAAAAATGATCTTGGGGCTTCCCTGGTGGCGCAGTGGTTGAGAGTCCGCCTGCTGATGCAGGGGACACGGGTTCGTGCCCCGGTCCGGGAAGATCCCACATGCCGCGGAGCGGCTGGGCCCGTGAGCCATGGCC
>NC_041221.1:73733756-73739332 GCF_002837175.3 Physeter macrocephalus | reverse complement strand
GTGAGAGGCCCGCGTACCGCAAAAAAAAAAAAAAAAAAAAAAAAAGATCTTGGTGTGAAGGAAAAGAGAGAGGAATATAGGAAGCAAATGGGCCGCTTCAATGATATCAGATTGTAAAAGAACACACGCTCACGCACACACACAAGATCAGAGAACAGTGCATTACTAAGGGGAAAAAGAAAGATTGGTGTAAAAGAGTAAAAATTGTAGCTGGAAGGCTGAAGCCAAGAAAACAATTTTTTAATGGAAAAATCTGGAGTCATCAAAATGGTCTTTTGCTGGATATGACGAGAACACAAATGGCCAGGGTTGTGTACTGAGGCTGATGTCCTAAGGTCAGTGGATGACAGGAGGGGAAAAGAATTTCTTCACAACTCCTAACTGGCTTCCATCTTCTCAATAAAGAGAACGATCTTCAGACCTGTGTGGAATAAACATGGTTAGGGGGTCATTGACGTCCAAGATAGGAGCCAAGGTAGTAAGAGAACAGGATGTCTCTCTGTAAAAGACTGCAGTCTCCAGACCTGAATGAATTCTATCCCAAGGGGCTGAGAGAGCTAACCAAAGTAACTGCAGAGTTATTGCCAGTAATTTTTGGGAAATCAAGAAGAATAAAAAAGGTGCCTGAAAATTGGAAATGGAATGGAAAAGGCGCCTGAAAGGAGGTAGGATAGTATAATATTGGGGTTTGTAATCTACAAATAGTCTACTTAATATGAAGCCTGGTGTTTTGGGAATTACAAGACTTAGATCACACCTGCGGGCTATATAGTGATTATCACAACTTAGGTGAATCCCCTCACGCCGTCCATCAGAATAAGATGGAAAAGTGGATTAAAAGTACTAATACGTGGATTTCTAACTGGTTGAAAACTGCTATACAATACATGTTGAATGATGAATCAACAGCCTTCTGGAGGGCAGGATCTTGGACTATGCTGCAGGAGTCTGTTCTTGCCCATCTTATACAATATTTTTTGACAACTTATACAAAGAGAAGTCACTTTGTGACTGACTCAGAGCTAGAAGAGACATATACTAAATATATTGGATGTAAGAATGAGTCTAAAAATGATCTCTATTGGTCATTTATGTACAGAAGTTTATTTATGGATAATTTGGAAAGATGTTTGTTAAGGGTCTGGAAAGATATACACCAAGGTATTCATAATGATTAACTCTGGGTGGGTGGCATAATAAAAGTTTGAATGTTCTTCTTTTAGATTATCTATATTCTATGACTTTTTTTTGGTAATGAACAAGTATTTCTTTCATAATAAGAAAAATAATAAAGAGACATTTCAAAAAGAAAAAATTCCATTGTCTGGAACAATATAAAAACAAACCAGATGAAAGTTAACAAGAATAACTATAGAGCGTTGTGTTAAGGTAAAAAAAATTACATAAGCATAAAATGGCAAAAAGATGGGCCTGAGAACAGTTTATCCGAAAAATATTTGGAAGTCTTGGGCTCAAAGTCTATATGTGCCAAAAGGGTAGATGAATGCAATCATAGGCAGTATTAATAAAATAGAAGAGTCTGGGAGAAGGGAAGTGATGGTTCCAATGAATTCTGGTCGGATCCCATAGGGGCATTGTTCTGAGCTCCACACACTAAAGACAGGCATTGATGGCCTAGAGGATGGTCAGAGGAGGGTCATGTGAACAGTGACAGATCTGAAGACCATGTCACTTGAGAACACAGGACCTAGGTTAATTGTTCTAGGTCAGAGAAAAGTTAAAGGTTATGTGACAGTTGTCAGCCACAGCTCGGTCAGTTGTAGGACAGGACAGAGTAGAATCCACAGACCAGATAAACCTACCACAGAGTGGCTATGATTGGGGAAGTTTCTAGCATCTGAAAGCCCAGGAAGGTGGATGGAAACAGGAACATCTTGCAGATGACAGAACACAGGCAGAGGTCCAGGAAAGCAAGTAGTATCAGGGGCATCTGACAGCAGAGAGAGGAGACCCAGCTGTATTCTGATACTTGGAGCTGTCCAGTTCCTGAGGAGCTGGGGTACCAGGCAGGCATCAAAATGGGGATCAAGAGAAAGAGTCAGTTAGCACCAACTAGTGGTTCTCAGGCCAGCAGCATCAGTATCACCCAGGCACTAGTTAAAAATGCAAATTCTCATGCCCACCCCAGCCCTACTGAATTAGAAACACCCAGCAATCTATGTTTGAATAGGCCCTCTGTGATTCTAATGCGTGCTCAAACTTGAGAACCATTGGCTTTGTGATTAAGCACAGAAACCCTAGAGCCAGAATGCCAGAGTTTAAATACCAGCTCTGCCAGTAACTAGCTGTGTGGTCTCAATTTCCTCATGTATAAAATGGTGATAAAAATAGTACTCACCTCATACAGTAGTTGGGAGGATTAAACCTCTCACATACACAAACACACATGCAAAGCACTTAGACCGGCGACTCTGGCATATTTAAGCATTGCGAACATTGCTCTTAACATGAGTCCTTAGGACTAGGGTATATTGGTGAAGTAGAACAAACCATCTTACTGCTTGACGGGAAGCACAGAGGCTGAACTTCAAGGCTGCTTTTCTCTGGGTCTCTAACTGGCTTGCAGTAAGGAGGAAGCAGTGCTGTGGAAACTGGGGAGCTCAGGGAGCCAGGTGGGTTAGGGTGATAACTGACTTTCAGCCTTCAAGCCGTGCTGCCTGCTTCCACATTACTCCTGAAAAGCAAAACGAAGGCTAAGGGATGAAATTTAGAATGTTTTGATTTAAGACAAGGAATAAACCTCCTCCAAAAGAAGAAAGTCCTTTCCTACTATGTGTAGATAGTCTGAGACTAGGTCATCACTTGCAAGGGATATCAGGAAATTGGTTTTGAAATGGGGAGGGAAGTTGTGTCTCAATGATTCCTTCCACTTTTTAGAATCTAGGAGCCTAGATCTTTGAGCGTTTAGGCCCTGCCCCCTCTTGCTGTGAACGCCTTTTCTACTGACACAGATTCTCCCCTCCTCCCACCACTCCAGTATTTTCTTTTGGCTCACATTTATTTCAGCTTTGGAATCCAGATGTAACCTGATTTTGCATCTTGAATGAATTAATATGTAACAAGATTTCTTATAATATGAATTGTTGCCTTTTTGTTTGTTTTTCTCTTCCTTACTCTAGACATTTGGAAAGAAACAAAGGGAATTTTACCCCCTTCTCTCCACTAAGAAAGGCTAGGCAGTTAGCCCTTTATTCTAACCTTCAAGGAGGAGTTAACTGTGGTTTTGTAAATTTTATATGTGATGCTACATATACACACATAACACACACACGCACGCACGCGCACACACACACACACACACACACACACACACACACCGAAGGAAAACCGCCAGACAACCCCAAAGAGGCCTTACTCTCAAAGTATTGCCTTGCATGGAGAATTGCCTTGCATGGAGAATGCCTTTTGTATTTTGAAGATAAAAGAGGGCACCTTTTCTTATTTGAGTCGTTGGTTTCCAGGATACTAGGAGAGAGGTAGGGCTCGTGTTCCTCGTGGGCAGGGTCTGACCAGCAGGACCTGTGTGATGCCTACAGAGGCCAGATGCCAAATGACTCTGCTGGCCTTCAGAGGTGAGCTGGGCCCTTATACCCAGACCTCTAGTGAAGGCGGAGATCTGCTGAAACGGGCCAGTGAGCAGCAAAGGTGGAGTGATGCCGAGGGTAACCGGTGTGAAATGATAACCAGACGCCTTTCCTGTCCCCTGTACACACACTCACACACACAATCACACAATAACACACATCTTTGGAGACACACCTGGAAGGAGCCAGTGTCCAGGAGCAAGCCAAAGGAAAGGGAAAATATGGAACATGACAGATATTATACTGACATGGAGCTGATATTGACTGATCCCCCCAAATGGGATATTGGGGTCCGAATTTGGTTTAGAGAGGCTAAGTACTCAATAAATATGTGAGGAAAGAATGAATTGCCTAGTTTAAGACTTCATTTTGTAAAAGGAACTCTTCTTACATTTTCTTAATTCTTAAAAATCTTTCAGGGTGGTGGGATAAGGCGATGTTTGAATGAGGCAGAGCAAGGAAAGAGAGCTGTAGCCCCTTCCCCTGGGAGAAGGTCCACTGCAGAGATGCTGGTGTGAAGGGGAGCACAGAGCAGTGGAACGCAGCTAGGATGTGCCCCAGGACTTCCAGTCTGTGTTGGGGCCTTTTAGCCTAGGCATCGATCGCTAATGCTTCCCATTGGACAGTTTGGCTTAAAAATGGAAGGAAAGAAAAAATACTTTTGAGGAGCAGCTAGCCCTAGACCACTTAAGGAAGATAAACTCGATCCCATGGCAACCCCAGACAAGAAGAGCCAAGGGGGTCTGAGGCGCGAATGGCTCTCGCTCCCCCTCTCCTACTTTGGGGCAGCCACACTTCTGCAACCCTTGTGTCTAGATTCTAGTGCCCTTTGCCCAGCCGTGTTCCCCTGGATCCCCCATGAAACACCTGGATTAGACCTAACACACCAGAAGGCATCCCTCTTCCAGCTTCCTTCATAACTCACAACCTCATCTGACCTAACACCAAGCATCATGGTGGACTACGCCTGTCTCTTTTAGGAAAGAGGGTCTGGAAATTATTTCAAGGACTCAACAAAGTTGCAAAATGCCTATCTTTTATGGGGCCTATGGGGCCTTTCTATCATCACTTTAGTAATGTAGGGGAAGTAAAATACAAAGCAGAGTCCAGTGATGAGAACTTAAAGGCAGTCTCTGCCTTTGATTTGCCTGAGCCTCTGATATTGTGAGCCAAGGGCTGGGAGCCGGGACAAGCTGCTGTCTCTACCTCATCTGTCCGTAAGTGAATGTAAGCAAACTGTTTCCTCTCTTTCTGCAGGTCCTGTAGGCTTCTATTTACTTAAGGCTGCATTGTCTTTGGTCTGAATCCTGGATGTGTTCATGGATTGCCTGATTTGAAATCTGGTTAGGCAATAGACCTAGGGAAGCTGCCTCAGCCGAGGAAGAGTAAACTCTAGCACCTATGGCATATTTCATAGCCTGAGACACATCTCCTTCATTTCTGAGAACACGGCCAGAGGCAGTAATCGTATTAGGTTATTCCGTGAGAAAATTATTCCCTATCTTACTTATGAGTTTGTATAAGGCTGATTGTAATGGTGTGGTTAATTTTTTTTTTAACATCTGTATTGGAGTATAATTGCTTTACAATGGTGTGTTAGTTTCTGCTTTATAAAAAAGTGAATCAGTTATACATATGCATATGTTCCCATATCTCTTCCCTCTTGCGTCTCCCTCCCTCCCACCGTCCCTATCCCACCCCTCTAGATGGTCACAAAGCACCGAGCTGATCTCCCTGTGCTATGCGGCTGCTTCCCACTAGCTATCGATTTTACGTTTGGTAGTGTATATATGTCCATGCCACCCTCTCACTTTGTCAGAGCTTACCCTTCCCCCTCCCCATATCCTCAAGTCCGTGCTCTAGTAGGTCTGTGTCTTTATTCCCGTCTTACCCCTAGGTTCTTCATGACATTTTTTTTTCTTAGATTCCATATATATGTGTTAGCATATGGTATTTGTCTTTCTCTTTCTG
>NC_041221.1:73729826-73732573 GCF_002837175.3 Physeter macrocephalus | reverse complement strand
AGATTGCTTTTGCTATTTGGGGTCTTTTGTGTTTCCATACAAATTGTGAAATTTTTTTTTCTAGTTCTGTAAAAAATGCTAGTGGTAGTTTGATAGGGATTGCATTGAATCTGTAGATTGCTTTGGGTAGTAGAGTCATTTTCACAATGTTGATTCTTCCAATCCAAGAACATGGTATATTTCTCCACCTATTTGTATCATCTTTAATTTCTTTCATCAGTGTCTTATAGTTTTCTGCATACAAGTCTTTTGTCTCCTTAGGTAGGTTTATTCCTAGATATTTTATTCTTTTTGTTGCCGTGGTAAATGGGAGTGTTTTCTTAATTTCACTCTCAGATTTTTCATCATTAGTGTATAAGAATGCCAGAGATTTCTGTGCATTAATTTTGTATCCTGCTACTTTACCAAATTCATTGATTAGCTCTAGTGGTTTTCTGGTAGCATCCTTAGGATTCTCTATGTATAATATCATGTCATCTGCAAATAGTGACAGCTTTACTTCTTCTTTTCCTATTTGGATTCCTTTTATTTGTTTTTTTTTTTTTTCTCTGATTGCTGTGGCTAGAACTTCCAAAACTATGTTGAATAAGAGTGGTGAGAGTGGGCAACCTTGTCTTGTTCCTGATCTTAGTGGAAATGGTTTCAGTTCTTCACCATTGAGAACTTTGTTGGCTGTGGGTTTGTCATATATGGCCTTTATTATGTTGAGGAAAGTTCCCTCTATGCCTACTTTCTGCAGGGTTTTTATCATAAATGGGTGTTGAATTTTGTCAAAAGCTTTCTCTGCATCTATTGAGATGATCATATGGTTTTTCTCCTTCAGTTTGTTGCTATGGTGTATCACGTTGTTTGATTTGTGTATATTGAAGAATCCTTGCATTCCCAGAATACACCTCACTTGATCATGGTGTATGATCCTTTTAATGTGCTGTTGGATTCTGTTTGCTAGTATTTTGTTGAGGATTTTTGCATCTATGTTCATCAGTGATATTGGCCTGTAGTTTTCTTTCTTTGTGACGTCTTTGTCTGGTTTTGGTATCAGGGTGATGGTGGCCTCATAGAATGAGTTTGGGAGTGTTCCTCCCTCTGCTATCTTTTGGAAGAGTTTGAGAAGGATAGGTGTTAGCTCTTCTCTAAATGTTTGATAGAATTCGCCTGTGAAGCCGTCTGGTCCTGGGCTTTTGTTTGTTGGAAGATTTTTAATCACAGTTTCAATTTCAGTGCTTGTGATTGGTCTGTTCATATTTTCTATTTCTTCCTGGTTCAGTCTCGGCAGCTTGTGCATTTCTAAGAATTTGTCCATTTCTTCCAGGTTGTCCATTTTATTGGCATACAGTTGCTTGTAGTAATCTCTCATAATCTTTTGTATTTCTGCAGTGTCAGTTGTTACATCTCCTTTTTCATTTCTAATTCTATTGATTTGAGTCTTCTCCCTTTTATTCTTGATGAGTCTGGCTAATGGTTTATCAATTTTATTTATCTTCTCAAAGAACCAGCTTTTAGTTTTATTGATCTTTGCTATCGTTTCCTTCATTTCTTTTTCATTTATTTCTGATCTGATCTTTATGATTTCTTTCCTTCTGCTAACTTTGGGGTTGTTTTGTTCTTCTTTCTCTAATTGCTTTAGGTACAAGGTTAGGTTGTTTATTCGACATGTTTCCTGTTTCTTAAGGTAGCATTGTATTGCTATAAATAAACTTCCCTCTTAGAACTGCTTTTGCTGCATCCCATAGGTTTTGGGTCGTCGTCTCTCCATTGTCATTTGTTTCTAGGTATTTTTTGATTTCCTCTGTGATTTCTTCAGTGATGACTTCAGTAGTTGTGGCTCGTGGGCTCTAGAGCGCAGGCTCAGTAGTTGTAGCACACAGGCTTAGTTGCTTCGCGGCATGTGGGATCTTTTCGTACCAGGGATCGAACCCGTGTCCCCTGCATTGGCAGGTGGATTCTTAACCACTGTGCCACCAGGGAAGTCCTATAGATGATTTTTATTGAGTTGCTGATAATTTTTTATTATGAATGGGTGTTGGAATTTGTCAAAGGTTTTTTCTGTGTCAGTTGATATGATCATATCTTTAGCTTGTTGATATCATAGATTACACTGATTGATTTTTTTATTGTTGACCCAGCCTTGTATTCCTGGAATAAGTCCCACTTGGTCATGGTGTGTAATCTTTTTGTATATTGTTGGGTTTGATATGCTACTATTTTTGGAGAAGTTTTGTGTTTAAGTTCATGAGAGATACTTGTCTGTAGTTTTCTCTTTTTTTGGTACTGTCTTTGTATGGTATTGGTATCAAGATATTGGTGGCCTCATAAAATGAACTGGGTAGTATTCCCTCCTCTTCTGTTTTCTGAAAGAGTTTGTGTAAAATTGATGTTAGTTCCTCTGAAAATATTTGGTAGAATTCTCCAGTGAAACCATCTCAGTATAGAGAGACCTCTCTTTTTCTTTGTATATAATTTTTTTTTTTTTTCTGTTTTGGCCTCTCCCATTGCGGAGCACAGGCTCCGGACGTGCAGGCTCAGCAGCCATGGCTTACAGGCCCAGCCACTCCATGGCATGTGGGATCTTCCTAGACTGGAGCACGAACCCATGTCCCCTGCATCGGCAGGCAGGCTCTCAACCACTGGGCCACCAGGGAAGCCCTGTATTTAATTTTTTTTTTTTTTTTTTTTTTTTTTTTTTTTTGCGTTACGCGGACCTCTCACTGTTGCAGCCTCTCCCGTTGCAGAGCACAGGCTCCGGA
>NC_041221.1:73722886-73728840 GCF_002837175.3 Physeter macrocephalus | reverse complement strand
TCTGGTGGTGTGTTTTAGGGTGTCTGTGGCCTTATTATGATTTTAGGCAGGCTCTCTGCTAATGGGTGGGGTTGTGTTCCTGTCTTGCTAGTTGTTTGGCATAGGGTGTCCAGTGCTGTAGCTTGCTGGTCATTGAGTGAAGCTGGGTGTTGGTGTTGAGATGGAGATCTCTGGGAGATTTTCACCATTTGATATTATGTGGAGCTGGGAGGTCTCTTGTGGACCAGTGTCCTGAAGTTGGCTCTCCCATGTCAGAGGCACAGCACTGACTCCTGGCTGTAGCACCAAGCGCCTTTCATCCACACGGCTCAGAAGATTTTGTGTGCTCTGGGTGTGGAGCAATCACTGGAGGTGGGGTAGCATCATCATCATCATCTTCATCTTCTAAAACTGGGGGCACTGCAGGGGTCTCAGACACCATCTTCATATTTGTAAACTCGCCTGCTAGTGTTGGAGGGTCTGTTGCAGAGGTGAGGGGTGGCTGTGGCTCACCGTGGGGACCTGATGTGGTTAATTTTAAAGAAAGTACTGGTGTACTCATTCTCTCATTATTAAACACACACACACACACACACACACACACACACACACACACAGACATACACATTTATATATAGGGTACCTACTATGAGCCTCACACTGGGCTGACTTGGGGGTAGGAAGCTGAGAAGGAAAGGTCTGAATGTTTGCCATCCAGCAAGATGAATTACTAAACCAAAGATCAGAAGGCAGAATCTGTGGGGTTCCTTGCTGGATGTTTGAGTTGCATCATACTGCATATTTTAACAGTGATGTAAGGTCAAGAATTCAGGAGAGCAAATGCTCAGAAAAATCTTCAACAGGGACATTCATGGTCAACTCTTACTTTGCATATAATAGGGAAATTAACGGATAATGCCACTTAGTTTCTGGAATATTTATTGAGCTCTCACTGGTGTGTATGAGGCACTTGTTAACAGTGGTTGTCACTGAATGACAGCATTAGATGGGATTTTAATATTTTTGTTTGCTTTTCTACTTTACAAATTTCTTACAGTGAATATGTATTGCCTTGAAAACTAGGAGGAAGTATTATTTATTAAATTTAAATACTCAACACTAGCAAAAGCTTTAAGAGACAGGCCCTCAGTTATTATTGTGAGAGTGTACATTGGTAGCCACTTTCTGGAAAGCATTTAGCAACATATCAAAACCTTAAAATTCCACGCATCTGTTCTAGTCTTGATCTGTTTGCCTTCAGCTTATTTTCTCTGCCTGTCCCTAGTCTGCTCTGAATTGCAGGGGGCTGATCCCTATGGATCAGGCTCCCTGGTCACCTGGTCATGGACACACTAGTGAGGAGCTGGGGGATGGGAGGAGAGGATGAGGCAGGTCTCCCCTCTCTCTCAACCTTGGGCGGCACCTCTAAAAGCCACTGCTGGGGATCCAGCTCCTGCCCAACAGTCCTGTCCTAGTTCTAGATTCCATCAGATGCTCACAGAGTGTGAGTGGCTTCACTCTTAAGCTCTGGGTAACCTCACGTCCCCTGATGGCTCCGCGGCTACTTCTAGAACCTGTTTACACAGGTTCAATTTTTTGCATGAATTCCCCAATGTTAGAAAAACTTGAGTGTTTTTTTGTTTTCCTGATTGGACTTTAACTGATACTCCATTTGACCCGTCACTCACTTCTAGTAATCTACCATAGAGAAATCATCAGAGAAGGTGACATCAAAGATTTATACAAAAGAAGTTCACTGTAGCATTATCATTTGGAATAAAATTAGAAACAACATAAATATCCAACAGCAAGTGTTATAGGTTAAACTGTGTCCCCCAAGAAGATATGTTCAAGTCCCAACTCCCAGTACCTACAAATGTGACCATATTTGGAAATATGGTCTTTACAGACGTAATCAAGTTAAGATATCTCATACTTAATTACAGTGGGTCCTTCCTCCACTGAATGATGTCTTGGTAAGAAGAGGGAAATAGGGATACAGACACACAGAAAAGAAGGCTATGTGTCAATGGAAGCAGAGACTAGAGTGATGCAGCTGCAAGCCAAGGATGGCCAAGGATTGCTGGCCGCCACCAGAAGCTAGAAGAGAGAAGAAGTATCCTTCCGTAGCATCTTCAGTGGAAGCACAGACCTGCCTATACATGGATTTTGGACTTCTAACCTTCAGAACAGTGAGAGAATATATTTCTGTCATTTTATGCCACCTAGTTTGTGGTCATTTGTTTAGGTAGCCCCCAAAATCTAATATAGTAAGCCAATGATTAGTAAATGTTTTTTAAAAATTGGAATTACCCAAGATAACTGATATATATAATCCATCTAAAAAATAACAGAAAACTTAATAGGAGAGCTTGTGTAAAATGCACATTCCTGGGTCCTAGATCTTCTGTAGCTATTCTAATGTAATAAATCTGGCTTAGCAGCCAGTAGTATGTTCTAGAAATCTTAGCTGTCATCAGATGGTAGGCTTCTCAGCCACCCCTAGCTGGAGTCAACACAGTTGGACCCTAATCTTGTTCCCTGAGATATAATTTAAAGGATTTGAGAGACGGGGGTTGGGGGCTGCACCCTTCTTGGTTTTCCCTCTCCAGTATTCTCAGACTTCATCGGAGCCTTAATTTGTAGCTGAGTAACCTGTCAATCTTACTTAAAAGAAATGGGTTTCCTTCAGTCAGAAATGGGCAGACAGCATTGAAGCCTGAAGAAGTGTTTGCCAGCTTTCTGACAGCCTCAGATAATGCTCTTCTGATCCCAAATCACAGAAATCAACCCTAGCTAACTTAAACATAAGTAAGTAAGTAAGTAAATAAGTAAATGAATAAATAAATAAATAAGGAAAACCCAGCAGGAGCTGAACAATCCGCTTGAGGGGGTGCTGGACCCAAGGCAGATCAGTCATACACATTAGCAACAGTTCCAGGCCACCAGCCCCACTCAGCAGCATGGATCCTGATATATCTGTGCTCCTCGGTTCAAACTTCCACATTCCTCAGAGACAAATCTGATTGGCTCCGTTTAATTTTGGGGTCCCCTGGACCAATCCGCTGCAGTCAAGAAAGAACAGGGTCAAGGAATTCAGACGCAGCAGCTGGGGGCCCATCCACAGTGTCTGTGATTAGGGGCCAGTTCTCAGAAGAGGAAATGAGAGCATGGCAACTGCCCCCAAGAGGCTGCTATTCTCCTGACTCCCCTCCCCATCTCCTACCTTCGGTCCCTCTCCAAGAATAGATTGTAAAACTTCTCCTAGGATAGACCCTTTCTGTCTTCCCTTCCCAGTCCACACTCCACTCCAGACCAACCCATTTCTGAAAAGCCCCGAGTCCCCTTCCCACACAGGTTCCACCCATGTGCAATGTGCATTCTTGTTCTTCTTACACATTTAGGTGCTTCTGTGAAATCCCCTCTCTAGAGGGGATTCCTTTAGGATCAGTGAGATGATACTGCTCTTTGGACACCAGGAAATCAGAGCCCATGAATCTTGGTTTGGGTGATTTTTCTAGTGGCAGTTATGGGTCATGCTGAGTCATTCAGACTAGTTTCCCTTGTGACCTCACGCATTGGAGAGCAAACTGGCTGATTGCGAGGGATAGTCTTTGGCCAACTGCAAAACAGGGCTTTTCCCAGTGGAAAGGTTGGGTGGCCAGTGCAGGGAGTGAAAAGTTAATCCAAGCACAAGAGCACTGCACCCTAAATGGAATGCATTATCAGTTTTGAAATTGACTTATATCTATACCACATTGAGTCTCCTCTCCCCAGTCTCTCCCTCGAGGGTGATCTGACCACGCAGTTAAAGTTCAAAGCAGTTTCTTTGGGTACCTTCATATTTTATTCTTTCTCCACAGACACTACTCTAGCTACCACATCATCAAACATTAGCTACTACAACACAGTTAGCTCTTAAGTGTCATGGCAAGGTGCCACAAGACTCGGCTATGTTGTCCTCTGAATTGAACTAAGAAAACACATCATGGAAATGCTTAGCTTACATTATAACTGTGTGCCACTGGGGCCAGTTACATAACCTCCCCGTGACTGATGGCATAATAATAGTCCCTCCCTCAGGGGACTGTTGAGATGATTAAATAAGTATAAAATAAATTAGGGCAGTTCCTGGCATGTGGCAAGTACTCAGTAAATGTTAGCCATTATAAGCATTTCCTATACCCTCAGGTAAAGTTTGATATACCTAGTCTCTGTGAAAACATCCTGCATTGTAAATATTAGTTTATAAGTCTTTTTTACCCCTAGACGAGGGCACCAGGTGGGAGCCCCTTCATACCTGCATTTCTAGCAGCCAAGGAGCCAGTGATGCTGGATACATGCGTGAACAGGTGCTGGAAAAGTAGGGGGTGTCATTAGGACTGGGATGTAATAAAAAAAAACTGTGACCCCAAGGTTCTTTAGCCTGTGAGAAGAGTGAATCTGTTAATTGGAGGATTTGCCCAGAGATCATAAAGAGAAAGTGGAGAAGGACTAGTTAGGAATTTTGTGTGACCTTAGGCAAGTTGTTTACCCATTCGTAGCCTCAGTTTCTTTATCTGTAACATTCAGATAAGACCTCACAGCCTTGTGTGAGAATTGAGTGTGGTAACAGGAGTAAAGTGCTCGGCACGTGACAAGCATTAAGTAATAACTATACAACAAAAATATAGCTAGTATAAAAGTAAGAGTTTGCCGGCCAGCAGTTATGAGTAGCTCAACGACAAAAGCCAATAATACCACCACCTGATGCCTCAAGCTCTAGTTTTACCAAGTACCCTCTAGATAGTGATTTGGTTCCTATGTACACTTACCTAGAAAAAGAGATGGGACTCATCAGCCAACAGGAGTCCCCTTGACTCTTTGGAGGTCTTGTTTAAAATGGGCACTTATAAATTTTCTCTGAAGAGTCCTACTGAGGTGCAACAACTCATGGTGAAATAAAGGGGTGTTTCTGGACCTGTAAAGGTTCATGATACCCCACCCCCCATGTGCAAAGGCACTTGGTAGCCCCTCTTATTAGGCCACCCAGCCCAAGTGTGTTCACTGGAAACATCAGCTCACCTCCCCCTGTCTCTCTTTCACAGCAAGAAACCACCAGTAGATGACAAAGTTAGATAGAATGAAGTTAATGAATGCAGCACTAGTTCATAGAAGAACAAGTTGTATTGAAATACCCTTTTATTCTGGGAATACTCTTTTGGAAGGCACACTGATAATTCTGGCCCCTATTTTTATATAAAATATCATATTTTTAATGGTTTGAAAGATATATTTTTAGGTTTTTAAAAGTCAAATGCAGAAGACTGTATATTATCCCGAAATTCAGGTAACAATGTTTAAATGTGTAAACTATCTCTAGAAAGATTTGTGATAAACTTGGTGGCCTAGTGTGAGAGGAGCTGGGTGGCTGAAGGAGAGGGATGGGGAGACTTTTGTGTGCCCTTTTGTTTTTTGTTTTTTGTGTTTTTTTTTTTGCGGTACGCGGGCCTCTCACTGTTGCAGCCTCTCCCGTGGCGGAGCACAGGCTCCGGACGCGCAGGCTCAGCGGCCATGGCTCACGGGCCCAGCCGCTCCGCGGCACGTGGGATCTTCCCGGACCGGGGAACGAACCCGTGTCCCCTGCATCGGCAGGCGGACTCTCAACCACTGCGCCACCAGGGAAGTCCCGGGAGCATATATTTATACACAGAGACGTGACTCTCACATTAAAAGTTAAGACTTACTAATGCAGCCCTGCATCTGGAGCATTTGCTACTCTTCAGCATTTCAAAGGAAGTATTTGAACTGAAGTTCTCTACAGAATTTAGAATAGACCCTGGAGTCTCACTCTCATTCACTGTCTGTAGCCCTCCTTTGGCACCCAGAATAGGTTCTTTTTTTTTGTTTGTTTGTTTGTTTTTTTGGTTTTTTTTTGCGGTACACGGGCCTCTCACTGTTGCGGCCTCTCCCGTTGCGGAGCACAGGCTCCGGAC
>NC_041221.1:73711209-73722841 GCF_002837175.3 Physeter macrocephalus | reverse complement strand
CAGGCTCAGCGGCCATGGCTCACGGGCCCAGCCGCTCCGCGGCATGTGGGATCTTCCCGGACCGGGGCACGAACCCGCGTCCCCTGCAACGGCAGGCGGACTCTCAACCACTGCGCCACCAGGGAAGCCCGGGAATTTTTTTTTTTTTTAATTTGAAAGGGAGCAAGATAGTTCCAGTCATGGCCAGATAGTGTTTTCGGGGTGGCAGTGAAGGGAGGTGAGGTAAAAGCAAAAAGAAAAGAGGAACAGTTTTTAATGCAGGTTTTTTGTTTCCATTCATTATGAGATCATTCTGATACTTGATTGAAGATTTTCTTGTTGAACTTGCCCTAAGTCTCTAGTCACCTATATAAAATGAATGAAAGATTAGCTCAGAACTTTAGCAGATCCTTCGATTTACTGAAGACTCTCCCGACGCCATTTCATTCCTAGGCATGGGGTGTGTGATGTACAGCCCCACCCTGCCTGGGGAATGAGACAAACAGAGCAAGTTGGAGAGGGAAGGGGAGCATTGCAAGGTCTCCTACCTCTGCTTCAGTTACCTTCCCCCTTCTCAGGTCACCTCCTACCTCAGGGCGCCCCTCCTCTGCACCCTCCCAGGGTCCTCCCGACAATAGGGACACACACAGACACACACACACTCAGCGCCTTGGGTCTACCGGAGAGGTTGTCAGATGTGCGCATGCATCAGAATCACCTGCAGAGCCTTTTAAAACACAGATTTCTGGGGCCCACTTCCAGAGTTTCTAATCCAGAAGCCTGGGCCCCAGGAATTTGCATTTCTAACAAGTTCCCAGGGTGATGCTAAAGCTGCTGACCTGGAAGCCACACTTTGAGGACCTCGTGTTTATATCTCTCCTCTTCTACAGGCCTGGTCTCTGCTTATGGTTACTTAGAGAGGGTCCATACCTCTCAGTGATGTAATTCTAGTGTAGCGGGAAGAGTTTGGTCTTTGGAGGCAAGTAAAGCAGGTTCACAGACCCTGTTGTTTGATGCTGAACAAGACTCTTCACTTCTCTCAGTCTCAATATCCTCATCTGTAAAGTGGGAATACTAATATCCACCTCATATAATTAAATAATTTAAAGTATTTAATAGGCCTAGACCATATTAGATATTCAATAAATGTCAGTTTCTTTAACCCCACTCCCTTTCTTGTTGTGTAACAGGCTGATTACTACTCGAAGTGTTAAACCTTCCAGGAGTGCCCAGGATGATAAGAGCGATTACTTATATTTGTACGACTCTTCACGTTTACAGAATTAGTTAATACACATTACCTTCTGAAGGAAGTCTGAGAATCTACATTTTTAACAAACATCCATGATAATTTTCATATGCACCAAAGTTTGAAAGCAGCCAATATCCCATTTAACCCTCGCAACAACCTGAAAGGTGACATTATTTACCAGATTTTATAGGCGAGGTTCAAAGCGGTTAAGTGCCTTGTCACAGTACACAATGACACAGTCCCAAACCTCTGGCTTTATGAACTCAGTTCTTCAGTACAAGGATATTGACTGGTGGTATTTTAAGCATCAGAGACTGGAAAGTAGGGCAGATATTTTTGCCTTGAAAAACTATTTTTGGCATCACCTGATGCCTGATGTATGATTTGCAGGGGAATTTGAAAGGCAGGTTGGTCAGTTCACATTCAGTATTGTCCAAGTATGTGGCTCCTGTGCCGTCAAGGTAAGGCAGGAAGCACCTGATCCATGTGTCCTGCGGCCTTTCAACTCTGAATGGCTGCCCAAGCACCTTAGTGACCCTGTTGACAGACAAGCTTCCTCCTTTTCCATTCTTCTTTCCATAGCCCGAGCCTTAATAAGGGAAGGATACACTTGCTCCTAAATATGGTTCTGGAAAAATCTTAATCCAGGAAAGAGAAAATCTTGGCTTGGACCTTTACAAGTGGGTATGGCCGTAAGCCGATACACCACCAGTTGGGCTATTTCCTGCAAAAGGAAATAATTTGCTTATAAGCTACCTCCTTTCAGCTTCTGCCTAATTCACAATGTCCCAGAAACCAAACATCAGAGCTGAACTTAATGAAACAACATTTTTAGTAGACATCCACCTGGCTTCTTATAACAAAAATGAAATTCCATGCGGTTATCTATGTTAGAGTCTCACTGTTTAAGTGGCCATTTTTAATCAAGATTGACTTGATTTTCTACTACAAACTTATCGTCTTTTGTACTTGACCTCCTCACCTCCCCGTCTTTGTTCTATAAAAGAAACTAGCATCCAAACCCAAGCAAGATGATTCTTTGGGACACTAGTCCACCATCTTCTAGATCTGCTGGCTTTCCAAATAAAGGCGCTATTCCTTGTCCACCCAACCACCCACCGCCACACACACAAAAAAAATTGACTTGATTTTCTCTCTGACCTTCCCATCCCGGAACCTCATTTGCTTTTTGCAAACTCCTCTTGTGCTCATGTGTAAGAAATGCCCCTCAGTCTACCGTGGAAATTTTTCTATTATATATTTTGAGTAAAGGATGCTTGAGAGAGAAACATAACTACAGACAAAGGTGTTGAAACTAGTCAAAAGAGAAATTAATCCCTGGGTTGGTACAGAGTTTGACAACTTGAAATTGATTTCTTTTTTTTTTTTTTTTTTTTTTTTTTTTTTTTTTTTGCGGTACGCGGGCCTCTCACTGCTGTGGCCTCTCCCATTGCGGAGCACAGGCTCCAGACGCGCAGGCTCAGCGGCCATGGCTCACGGGCCCAGCCGCTCCGCGGCATGTGGGATCCTCCCGGACCGGGGCACGAACCCGCGTGCCCTGCATCGACAGGCGGACTCTCAACCACTGCGCCACCAGGGAAGCCCGAAACTGATTTCTTATACTGTACTTAAGGACATTCTACCTCCATGGCCGTGGCAGCAAAAAAATAAGCCAAAAATTACCCCCTGAGCTTTGGGAGGAAAATCCCATTTCTGCATCAAAGAAATGTTCTTTATATCCTTCTGCCTCCAATTAGAAAGAGAACATGATTTTTCTTGATGTTGATGTCCCAAGAATTCACAATAAGCCCCTCTGGGAATATGATACCTGTAACTCAGCAGCTAGATCTGGTACTTATGGAAAAGAGCTTGAATAAGGTTATCTATACTGGACCTTGAAATACTTCAGGGTTCAAACCCACTTTTTTACCCTCCTTTTACAGGTGAGCATGAGCCCAGATTGAAGTGGGTAGTAATGGACTCTTGGAGGAACCCGTAACTATAAAATAGACTATTTCTACATCATAGACGCGGCCAATTTGCAGTGTTCACAGACTATGATGAAATCAAATCAGAAACATTAAAACAGATTTCTGCAATCTAGCTAAAGACCCGAAACAAAAGTTTATGAGCCTGGTGAGAGGATGAACACAGAAGGTGCCTCCTGGGAATATTCTTAAGATCACAAAAATATAAATCACAAGTCATTATTTTCTTTATACACTGTGAATTTCTCCAGTTGGGAATGGAAACAAACTTTCAAGAGGAGTACTAACCAGTTCAGTCCTTTGATATCCAAAGTGGGACTTATCTTATGGATATGGACAAAGCCACTCATCTTAGCCATCTTCCTGCAGGTGTGCTGCTTCTTTGCCGGCTGGAATTCTCAGTCAGGGAGTCCAAGACTTGAGTCAGGGTCCTTTATGTTCAGTTCCAGTACAATTTTACTTAGCGCTAGACCTGTACTGATTTTCACTATAAAATTCTGGACTTCAACTCCAGTCGCATGTAAACCTGATGCATGCTATGATGAGGAAGACAGAGATGGAAGACTAGGTCCTGTGACAATACAAACAATTTACGTGTAATCCAGAAGTGTGAGCAATAGATCCATTTATTCACCCGGTCATCCATTCAATAAGTGTTCATTGAGCTCCTGGTCAGAGGGCGCTTTATCGCTCCAGGGCATGCCATTCACAGATGTTTCCACACTCTGCATAAAGCTCCAGGGGAGCAAGGGACATTCCCTGCCTTCAAAGGGCTCAGTGCAGTGAGAGAAAGGCACCAGTGGTCAGGCAATTATAGTACAGAGTGGAAAGATGTAAGGTGGAATAATTAGCACTGGCGAACCTGGAAGCTCAGAGGTGGGACAATTACCCCAGTCTTGGGGGGACCAAGGGCAGCTAGCTGGAAAAGGCTGCACCTGAGAAGGCTGCATCCTGCACCAGGTGCAGACAGGATGTAGCCAGGCTAAGAAGAGGAAGCAGAACAGTCAGGGTGAAGATGCAGCACGTGCAAATGCAGAGGAATGAGGGAGAGAGGGTGGGGTAACCAGAAGAAGCCATTTGGACCAACTGAGTAGACAGAGGGAAGAAGAAAGTTGCCAAGAAAAGGAGAGGAGAGAAGGGGGAAGGGGCAGTAGGAAAGGAACCGGGAGGGAAAAGAAAGGGCGACCAGGAAAGGAGAGGAGAGAATGTAGCCAGGGCTCAAAGCTGCCTTGATTCTCAGCCTCCCGGTGGCCTGGTGGTCAGACTCCCAGGGGCATCAGCATGTGTCTTTGTTAGCATGTAACCACACTGTTTCTTATAATCAAAGGAATTCTAACCATGACAGGGGTTCTTGATATTCAACAGACTGAAATGCAAGTAGGTTTTTTAAATTGTTGCTGTTGTTGTTTTTTTAGCATGCAGCTAATAAGCCTATATATAAGAGTAGGAGGACTGGAGGTGGAAACAGCTAGTTTTGCTACTTTATTTACACCACTTTCTATTAAAAACTCTTTCTGCCACTTACTTGCTTCAGTCTGCCCACTTGAAGAAATGCTTGCTGGACAGTCCTCTTCTAATTGTTAGGCTCCACAGCTGGGCTTCCATCAATGGGATGATTAGGGTAAATATTGGTTGCTGACTTCTCAAAGCCAGATTTCAACTTAATGATCAACATACTCTAGTAGGAAAAGTGCTACAAAGGAAGTTTAAAAAAATAAATAATGAAACAAGTGTTACGTCTTCCTATACCAACTCTTTTAACTTCATAATTCCTATACTTAAAAAACAAACAAACAAACAAACAAAAACCACCCAGTTCAGTGACTAATAACTGCCTAACAACAATAATAACAAAAATAGCTTAACCTTATTTTGGAGGATTGATTCTTTTTCTCTCCACTTTACCACTTCCTACTCAATCATCATCTATTAATTTTTTTCACACCACACTCAGAAACAGATAACACAAAGTTACTGAACATAAACTTTTCTAGCCTACCTCTTTCTTACAGTTTTGTTCCTCATTTTTCTTCTCACTTCCCCTTAAGGAGGATTTTTCTTTCTTTCCTAAATGGGCTCAAGCCCATAATTGGTCCCATGAAAGCTTGCGCAGGATCTTACTTTCAAACGTTTTCTCATTGCAAAATGGCTTTAGGGCTCTAATCCCAACACAGCGATCTCCAAAAATACGGTGGCTATTTTAGAAAGAAAAAAAGAAATTCCAAGAAGTCTGGTTACAAATCAGTAATGGGCCCTGCATACAGCTGTAGCCATCAACAAAACCAGAAAGATTTTCACCTGTGCCCTACCTGGTAAACATCCTTGGTCTTTATTTTCTTAACCACACTCTCTAATTATAAACATCATCTTAAACTGTTAAAAAAAAGCAATGTACCATCGGGGTCATTAATGTTCCTCTTCTCATATCAAGCTTTCTATTGTCTCCTTAATATGTTCTCATTACCAACCGTTTTCAGTCCATCCCACCATTCCTTTGCCTCTATGCCAAATGGGTTGTGCCCGAGGGCTTAAAATTAGGCATCCAGCAATCAAGTGTGGCCAGCCCTCTCCTTCGTTTCCCTGACATCCCTGGGGAACCCTGTCACCATCCTGCTGAAGCCCTCCACGACCTCCTGAGTGAGCCATTTCCCCTGGTGTATGAACCACACTCCATCTCTACTTCCCTCTGGAAGTTTCAATTCTTAAAACTTGCTAAAATTGAATCGCTTCTTAATTCCCCCCCAACAAATTGAATTCTTCTCTAGGGGGTACACTTTTCTCTCAGAATGTTTTTTTTTTACCTTGTGTCTTACCTTTTTGCTGCCTGCTTTGTAAGCCTCCTTCTCACCTTGTAAGTTTTGTGTTGGTGTTATCCCTTTCCACCCACTTATAATGGGCAAAATATAGGTTGATTCTCTTTCTCCAAATTTGTTTTTCATACCTTAAAAACATCTGATGAAAATTGTTCTGTTTATTCAGTTCTCTTTTTTAATTGAAGTGTAAGATTTACCATATTGTATTAGTTTCAGGTGTACAGCAAAGTGATTCAGTTGTATATATATTTTTTCAGATTATTTTCCATTATAGGCTATTACAAGTTCTTGAATATAATTCCCTGTGCTATACAGTAAATCTTTGTTGCTTACCTATTTTATACATAGTAGTGTAAATCTGTTAATCCCATACCCCTAATTTATCCCTCCCTCACTCCCTTTCCCCTTTGGTAACTATAAGTTTGTTTTCTATGACTGTGAGTCTGTTTCTGTTTTGTATATAGATTCATTTGTGTTATTAGATTAGATTCCACATATCGGTAATATCATATAATATTTGTCTCTCTCCGTTTGATTTCATTTAGTATGATAATCTCTAAGTCTATCCATGTTGCTGCAAATGACATGGAAATATGCATGCAAATATTTCATTCACTTTTATGGCTGAGTAATACTCCATTTTATATATATATATATATATATATATATATATATATATATACAACATCTTCTTAAGCCAATCATCTGTTGATGGGCACTTAGGTTGCTTCCATGTCTTTGCTATTGTAAATAGTGCTTCTGTGAACATCGGGGTGCATTATCCTTTTTAATTAGAATTTTTGTCTTTTCCAGATATATGCCCAGCAATGGGATTGCTGAATCATATGGTAGCTCTATTTTTAGTTTTTAAGGAACCTCCATACTGTTCTCCATAGTGGCTCTACCAATTTACATTCCCCCCAACAGTGTAGGAGCATTCCCTTTTCTCTACACTCTCTCCAGCATTTATTATTTTTGACGATAGCCTTTCTATTCAGTTTTAAAAATACATATATTTAAGCAATAGTTTCCCCCAAGTGTGGAATTGGGGCAATTTTGGGGTAATGATTGGGAGGAGAACAGGGCACCTTTACATTTGATTTTAACTGTTTTTGTTTAAAGTTTTTATGACAATAATGTACTAATTTGTTACAAAAATTATTTTTTAAATTCAAAAATACCTTTACATTGTTCAGAAAGGGAAAGAATTCCTACCTAAAGCTTTTTAAGCTCCTCTAAAATCATGGTCATCAAAATTGTCATGACCAAATAGTTATTCACTAAAAAGAAGAGGGGAACAGAGACAGGGAGAAACTGTGAGCCTCAGGGAGAGAAATATCGTTCAAAGTCAGCGTTCCCTGTACATTTTTCGGCTGTGAGCATGTGACCAAGTTCTATGAGCAATCACACTCTGAAGGCTGAAACTATGTTATTTAGTCTGATGTCCCATTATCAACGTCTGATCCAGAAGGGAAAAGTGGCTCTTACTTTTTCCTCCATACAGTATTATATACTCAAAATTTTCAAAATCAGCACATGTTGTTATGTAATTAAACACACAAACACACACACACACACACACACACACACACTCACACTCACACCCCAAACAAAACTCCTATTCTCCTGAGACTGAGAAATTTAATCAGGTTTCTTTCCTAACACCTAGCACTAGGAGAATTCCTACCTAAAGCTTTTTAAGCTCCTCTAAAATCATGGTCATCAAAATTGTCATGACCAAATAGTTATTCACTAAAAAGAAGAGGGGAACAGAGACAGGGAGAAACTGTGAGCCTCAGGGAGAGAAATATCGTTCAAAGTCAGCGTTCCCTGTACATTTTTCGGCTGTGAGCATGTGACCAAGTTCTATGAGCAATCACACTCTGAAGGCTGAAACTATGTTATTTAGTCTGATGTCCCATTATCAACGTCTGATCCAGAAGGGAAAAGTGGCTCTTACTTTTTCCTCCATACAGTATTATATACTCAAAATTTTCAAAATCAGCACATGTTGTTATGTAATTAAACACACAAACACACACACACACACACACACACACACACACACACTCACACTCACACCCCAAACAAAACTCCTATTCTCCTGAGACTGAGAAATTTAATCAGGTTTCTTTCCTAACACCTAGCACTAGGTATAGTATTTGCCAGGGTCCCAGCAAGGATTTAGAGGGCAAAGGGCACAATATATATTCCACTCTGAAGTATCCACCCAAGAGAAATAAAATCAAACATCTACACAAATACTTGTATAGAATGTTCATCACAGTATTATTCATAAAAGCCAAACCTTATGCCAACTGAAAGAAGCCAGATGTATACAAAAGTACACATTATATTCCATTTATATAAAATCTATAGAGACAGAAATTAGATTAGTTTCTGAAGCTGAGGGTAGAATGGAGATTTACTGTAAATGGGCATAAGACACTGTCTGGAACAGTAGAAAAGTTCTAAAACTGGGTGTGATGATGGTTATACAACTGCCAATTGGTTAAAAATAATGAAACATAATGGGTAAAATATGTGATATACAAATTAGAGAATTGTTTTGCTAAGTTTTTTCTCTTTAGCTTTATTGACTTTTGAACCTATTAACCCACGCTGCTTTGCTTGGCATTTTTCATTTCTGGGAAAACTCTAGCATCACAATGGAGAGAGGGTCCAAACACATTACACTGTTCCTTGGTGCCATTTGCCCTTGCTTGGCCACTGAGCAACATAAACTACAAATAGACTTTAAAGTGTATGTTGACTTCCTTTACTGGGTTACCAAATTTTGACAATGTTAGTCAACGTCTTCAAAGTCTTCAAAATCCAACACTAAATAAACAGACACATTTGAAATACTGACTTTTAGACCTGAAAGAATGGTTTCACCTTGTTCAGTTAATTAAAAAATTTAAAGACTAGTGGTGAAGAGAGGCAACATAGTTTGCCTTTATCAGGGTCAAATTTTTCATCAGAATCTGGGTTGTCTGTTACCTGTCAGATTAGGCTTCTTCCTACAAAGAGGGCCTTAACCTATTCTGGTTTTTTTACTGGTAGAAGGCCAAGAATGTTTCCCATGTGTCTTCATTCCATTCAAACATCATGTGGGTGGCCTGCTTTAAAGCTGTGCTGTTTCAGTAATGAGAATTATCCTGCTTGGGAAAAGGGCCAGAGTGGCTGAAGAAAGCAGACTGGAGGTGGCTAATGGACAGAATCTCCTTGCTTTGGCTTCCAGTCACTGGAATGAAATTACATTTCCTTGTCAGACTATTTACACAATTGTTATTTCCACATAGATTATAAATTGGCTCTGTGCTGCATGCCTGAGGCATCATATACCAAATATGCTTTAACATGTTAAAGTAAGAAGTTGTATGATCCTTTACTTGGCAAACATTTTCAGCAACAACAAAACAGCCATGAACAATGGAGGAAATTAGTTTGCGATTCATTAAACAGCTCCAACTTAAGTGCCATGATCTGCATGGATTCCTTGAAGGGCTCACGAACTTGAATTCTGCCTCTGTTTATATAGGCCTTTGGTACTTTTGGAAATGGAAAGGCATCTGATAATGCATGTCTCCAGAAGTATAGCTTTAGTTGCCAACAGCTAGTTGCCAAGAGACACAATAAAGTATTTCCCTTGATAATTTTCTAGACTCAGGTATCAGTCTTAAAATTAGACCTCTTATCAATCCATGGCTTGCTTGATTGACTGATGTTTGGCAGGCACTGAGAATGGACTTCTCCCTCAGGGGCAGACTCACGTTAGCCAAGCTCACAGGGACTGATATACACAAACCAGAACACCAATCTGTGAACTTAGCATGACTTGTCAAGTCATCCAGAAGACTTGAGGACTTGTGTTAGCAAATTGGTGCATCTCTCCCTTCAGCTTGTGAGTTGTGATGAGACAGAGAAGGGGGTTTGGTTGGCTTCTCACTGTGTTAGGCTGCTCAGGCTACCATAACAAAATACCATAGACTCAGAGGTTTAAACAACAGAAATATATCTCTCAGTTCTGGAGGCTGGGAAGTCCAAGATCAAGGTGCTGGTCAATTCAGTTCCTGGTGAGGACTGTCATCCTGGCTAGCAGACAGTCACCTTCTCACTGTGTCCTCACAAGGTGGAGCGAAGGATCTCTCTGGTGTCTCTTCTTATAAGGGCACTAATTCTGTTGGATCCAGAATTAGTGGATCCTAATTGGCTCCACCCTTATGACCTCATTTAACCTTAATTACTTCCTTAAAGGCCCTATCTCAAATTCAGTTACACTGGGGGTTTGGGCTTCAATATACGAATTTGGGGGGGTGCACAATTCAGTCTGTAAAACTTACTTTCATCACCTTGCCTCTCCTCCGCCTTCCCTTCTTGTACCTACTTTCTGACCCATGAATATGGGGAGAGAGGAGATTTAATGAAGCAGGACCATTTGAATTTTTTATTTTATTTTATTTTTTAAATCTTTGGCCGCACCACGCAGCATATGGGATCTTAGTTCCCCGACCGGGGATCAAACTCATGCCCCCTGCAGTGGAAGTGCAGACTCTTAACCACTGGACCACCAGGGAAGTCCCAGCAGGACCATTTATACTTGTCTGAAGCTGGTGTGAGACTTCAGTACACTCCCCAGGCCTGGTAGAGTGTAAACATGACTCCTTCTCTTAGGAAGAATATTTTTCAGTTCTTAGTAGGCCTTCTTGATATGGTTGCTACATCCTCCTGCTCCATGCTTACAGGTCTTTCCTGAACCCCCAAGAATTCCAGGGCTGACTTCCAGCATCTTCCTGCCGAAACCCCTTCTCCCCCTCAGACGACCCACTTGCACAGACGTGAGTCAATTCCACACCAGCTCCCTCTCATGTGTGGGCCATTATGTCCATTGGAAACCCTCATGCTTCCTTTTACTTTCTTCCTTTTGAGTCCCAAACTCTGGGAGAATAGGCCAGACAGTGCAGCACCAAAATCACCTTTGCTCCTGCTGTCAGGGTGTCTCTCATTGTTAGATTCCCTAGACAGGGGTGAGAATGCATCCCCCTCCTCCCTCCTAAACTACAAAGGACAAATTTCTCACTTTCTGAATAGTGTCCCTGAGGCCCTTCTCTCTTGACCTGAAGGAAGGGGGAATCACCCCCTGACACCTACCCCAAGTCCTCCCTTCTATAACCGATATAGAGAATTGGTCCTTAGCATCAATTCCAATCTTCTTTCTTGTGTGCTTTCTTGTACTGTACTACAGATTCTCTTGCAGTTAGGGTTCTGGAAGCAAATTAGGTTCCATCAATTGATGGCACTTGAACAAGATTTGGAAGGCAGAATGGAGCAGGGGGATGGGGTTAGGGATCTTCTCACTGTATGCAAGGCCACGGAGATAAAGATAGAACTTTTCTGCATCCATGATCCAGTGTCCAACCACTATCTTCATGGACATTAAGAAGTAGTTGCCCAGTAGTGGGATTGCTGGGTCATATGGTAGTTCTATTTTTAGTTTTTTAAGGAACCTCCATACTGTTCTCCATAGTGGCTGTATCAATTTACATTCCCACCAACAGTGCAAGAGGGTTCCCTTTTCTCCACACCCTCTCCAGCAT
>NC_041221.1:73691588-73710821 GCF_002837175.3 Physeter macrocephalus | reverse complement strand
ACCTAGGGGTAAGACGGGAATAAAGACACAGACCTACTAGAGAATGGACTTGAGGATATGGGGAGGGGGAAGGGTAAGCTGTGACAAAGTGAGAGAGTGGCGTGGACATATATACACTACCAAACGTAAAATAGATAGCTAGTGGGAAGCAGCCGCATAGCACAGGGAGATCAGCTCGGTGCTTTGTGACCACCTAGAGGGGTGGGATAGGGAGGGTGGGAGGGAGACGCAAGAGGGAGGGGATATGAGGATATATGTATACGTATAGCTGATTCACTTTGTTGTAAAGCAGAAAGTAACACACCATTGTAAAGCAATTATACTCCAATAAAGATGTTAAAAAAAAAAAAAGAAGTACTTGCATCAGTGATGGCAGAGATGTCCTCCTCCCTGGGTCACAGTCCCGGTGTTATGATCTTGACACCAGTGGTTCTAGAGTCCTAGTGTTGACCACTTGACTCCTCACCTCTGGATGGTGGCCAGAGTAGCAGCTCCCCAGGGGACCCATTCAGTTGTCCTCTTCTGACAGTCGTTTCTATAGGCCTGGCCTGAAATCTACTCCTCCAGCCCTTCTAAAATTTTCTAAGCACCAAATTCCTTGAAATAAACCTCATTCTGATTAAAATATCTAGAGTGGTTTCTGTTTCCTGCAAATGATCCCTGACTGATATACCTCCCCTTAGGAAAGGGAGTAGGGAACAAAATTCACTGGCACATCAACAACCAGGCTGACACTTCCGTTTTAGCATTCTCTTATAAACTTCCTGAGGGCAGTCCTCACGGTTCAGTCCTTGTGGAGCCCCCCTCCAGAGCTTCTTGTCATGCTTGATCACATGAAAAGGGCTCAACGTGTTTAAAACAGCACATCATTCACAATGAAGATAATATCTTCATCTGTGTGTCTTTACGTCCTCAAGGATCTATCCAGTGTTTTATTTATTTGACTAATGACCGTGTAATTTTTCCCCAACCTAAAAGCATCAATTAAATCCCTTGACTCTTATTTGACCTGGCCTCTGGAGCAGACCGAAAGGCAGACAAACGTTAGGAGCCTGAGAAGAGCAATTTCTCTTCCAGAATCCTCACTCCACCAACTAACATTGTACCCCAAAGAGACTGATTCTTTGGCTTGGGTTTTTTCCCTGACAACATACAGATAGCGCAGTCATTGTGATAGTTGAGCCTGCGATCCAGAAGTGCCTTATTTGAGCTCATCCGAACCTGTCCTCAGAGCAGGTGTTGATGAGAAGGAAGCAGAGTGAACACGAGGGCGTGGCCAGCAGTACAAAGGAATGAGTGTGTGGCCTGGGAAGAGATGCCCTCCCTCCATTCTCTCAAGCCACCCCATAGAAAATTCGAGAAACATCGTTTGAGGTGAATAATTAACTTTCTCTTACTATTATGAAGAGTGTGAATAAAAGCACCTTTAGAAACTTTGCTATTTGTCTTGCTTTATCACATACCCTAAGCAAAAAATGGTTTGCTTGCTCTATAGTTGCAATTTCAAGATTAGGCCTCTAACTCCTCCTTCTATTCAAATTGCTGCCCCCAAGTTCCTCCACTACAGAAATTCTGGAGCTGCCACTGTGACTCAGGGCATTAGAGAGCGGGGACACCCTAGGAGGCGGAAGATAGCTGAGAATGGGGAAATGGGGACCCAGACAAAGTTGGATCTCCTTTGGAATTTGTGCCTGGAGGCAGCACACATCATCTCTGTAACCTTCATCTTTGGCATGCTTCACCCCCAAAATAACTACATGAAAAATCACTCCCTTCCTAAAACTTGCATCATGCTTTTTATTCCAATCTGAGTCATGGCACTGTTCTTTGAGTCATCTGTCAGAATGTAATCAAAGTTTCACAATGTCCTTCCTATGTGAATAGTTTCTGATTTCTCCCTTAAATTTTATTTTGGCATCAAAATATCCTTTGAAAACAATGACTCCAGGATCTCCTGCATTCCAAGGATCTCCACACAGTCTTTCAGTCCCTCCTGTGGCCTCCTTCATCTCTTCGGGGGGGCCCCCAGCAAGGTCACCAACTCCTTTTGTTCTTCCTTCTTCCCTTGCCTGTTGTGTCACTTTCCTGCCTCCTTTCCTTGCATTATTTTCTCCACTAAAATCTTCTTCTTCCCCCTCTCAGCACTATTCCAATCCCTAGGGGACAGTGACATTCACTGGCTCGAAAGGGAAGACCCCAGGCTGAGAAGCAGGCAGAGAGCTCAGGGCCCTACAACCTTGGACGAGTTCTTCAATGTCTCAGGGCCTCAGCTGTCTGTAAATTCAAATAGTTCTCAGTTCATATCCATACTTGGTTTAAACCACCTGGATAAAAATCCTACCACAGCATAGGCACATTCTACCCTTACATTGAAAGAATCCTACCATTACATGAAGAAAACTTCTTCTTTGAAATTCACTTTCTAAATGTTCACCAATAGGACACTGGTAAAATAATGGTGCATTTATTTTTTAATGTGAGGTGACTATGTACAGTGTCTAGAGAGTAAAGAAAGCAATTGGCAGAAGAATACATCTAGTAGAATCCCTGTTTTAAAAAAATCTATGTTCTATGCTATGTGTTAGTAGTATGCTGTGTATTATATATAAGTTTATATATGGTTAGAAAAAATCTGAAAGGATATAGACCACATGTAACAGTGGTTGCGTTGGGGGGAGGAGAAAGTATAGGAAGTGAGGAGGGGAATTTCAATTTTTTCCTTCTATGCTTCTGAATTGTTTGAAATTTTTACCAATATTTCTTCAACAATTAAACCAATTTTGAATAATTTGGGGGAGAGCATCTTCTATATCTTGGATTAGAGCTTTATTGATATGCTTAAAATCTTATAAAATAAATGATCTTATAATAGCATTTTCCTTTCATCCCCATTCACAAAATGTCATTCATTCTTAAAAAAAAGAAAAAATTGAATGAATTATTTGACTGCTTTGGCTTGTGGAGACGAAGAGCTGAGCTGATCCCAGTTTTGTGTTCTGCCCTCAGGTATCAGTGCCCCTTCAAGTCTTCTGATTTTTCCTCACCTCAAACATCTCAATCACCCTAGCCAGCCACATATTTCCTCAAGACAGGAAATAGGTCTAAAGGCTGAGGTGAAGCAGAGGTACTGAGTTTTCCTTTCCCTTGCTGGGTTCAAATCAAAGAGTGCCATTTTACATGATGAATTCATTACCCAGAGAATAGGCCCAATTTCTGCCTCATAGACTATAGCTTCTGTAGAATGATTTCACCAAGTTATTTATTTCAAACCTGTTAATATTTCCTGCCAAGCAATTTAGATGTCACATGAAGTTTACTTTGGTGGAGTTTTTACTTATGTCACCAAATGAAGTCATTTCTCTCCCAACCTTTTCACTAATGGAATTTCTATGAGCTTGTTTTGTTTGTAGCTAGTCATAGCGATGCATAGGTGATTAAAGCAGTGAGTTACACACATGTGTGCATGCAACCTTCATTCACTACATCTTCCCAGGATAACCCGATACATCTTTGATAATAGATCCTTGCCTGCACCCAATGCCCCAAGGAGGAAATTAGTAAGAAAAACTTAGGAGTGTGATTTCCTCCTTCTTCCCTCACTCTGCCACCCAGCCTATTTTAAGACAGCTGTACGTAAACAGGCTTGTTGCCTGCATGACTCAGCCTCTGTTAATCACGGAGAACAGGAGTTTGTTTGGCAGGAGAATCAGTCACCGTCTCCAAGCTCCTATGCTTTATGGCTGGTATAGGATTCTTCTGCTAAGCGTGAAGATTCAATGAAAATTACATGTCAGTCCTATGCATTTATGTGGAAATTGGGGATTATTTGTTCCATAACGTTAGTGCATTTCTTGAGGACAACGTCAACATTAAAACGCTCAATATTTTAAAAAGCCTTTATTTAACGATGAGATATCTTTACTTATGCATCTTCAGATTGACACCATCTTTCTTCCTGAGGGCCCACTGTCCCAGCCTTAGAGAAGCCTGCGTCAGCTCTTACTGCCTGCTGCATTGCCTCCTAACTGGGTTCCCTGCTTCCCTCTGGCTCCACTAAGACCACTTCTCTCCATACAGCTCCCTCTCGACGTTGGCATTGGGCATTGCCCTCCCAGCACTCTAGCCATGCTGGCTTTCCCACCCTTCTGAGACCACACCAGGCTCCCCCTGGCCTCAGCGCTTTGCACTGCTCAAGGCACCGCCCCTGACTGACTTGCCAAAGTGGCCTCTTCTAATTCTCCTTTACAGCTTCCTATTAGTTTCTTTTAATACCTGTTATCCTCTATATTTACTTGTTTATTGTCTTCTTCCCACAGTGGATGAAAAGCTCCTTGTGGGGATGGACCATTAGAGCTTGCATTCTGAATGTTCAGGGGTCTGCCAAAGCCCGTAGAGGTCTGGGGAGCTGACAAAGATTCTTTACTTGACCAAACTTTAGTCAGGCTCCTGAACCTTCTCCTAGGCCCATCTGTGCACGTCCCTATAAAATCTAGCTTAACCAGAGCCCTGCTAAGTCAGTTTAACTAGAATTTTCCACCCATAAAATCTGATCACCCTTAACATCTAATCAGGTTCTTCATCCTCCACCATCTCTCAGGTGATATCTGATCACCCTGGCCTGTCTTCAGTAAGAATCCTATTAGGTTGATTTAGCCAAAAACCCCCTACTCCTGATGTTTCCTCCTAGGAACATTCCATGCATGGGGCCCCACCCTGCTCTTTGGCTATAAATTCCCACTTGTCCAGGCTGTATTCAGAGTTGAGCCGAATCTCTCTTCCCCACTCTAACACCCCGATGCAGTGATTCCTACACCTATCATGATGGTCCTGAAGAAAGTCTGTCTTTCCATCTTTAACCAGTGTCATTGAATTCTTTTTTCTTTAATGGAGCACAGGTTACAGACTCCTACCATATCATCATTGTGAGTAATCACTAGCAAAATTTGCCTTACGAACTCTTGTTAACATCATCAACTTTATTTTATTGAATAATTTGTCAACATTAGTCTAAATCTGTTAACTCTTTTCCAGTTAAAATACATAAGTAAAGCTTTTACTGCAACATCAAGGAAGTAGGATATAGAAGACAGCCAGCTTTGAGACAAAGTGTTGATAAGGTTCACTTTCCATCAGTGTGAGGGGTGCTATAGTCAATTTTTATGATGGGGTAAAGATCAGGGAACAGTTTGTTAAGACAGGATACAGAAGCATGACTCAGCTCTCCTAAATCAAATCTTTTCACAATGACTTCATTATTTTATTTGAAACAATGGGAGTTCCAGGATCTTTGGTGCATCTGTACTCAAAAATAATCAGGAAAATATTTTAATCCTCTTTTAAAACTCTCTGTGTCAATGCTTCCTTCCATTCGTGTGCATAGTCAGTATGATCTCTTGTATGTGTTCACACAAATCAAAGTATTAAAACAACCAGAGTTTAAATCCTTTCGTTTTCAATATGTTTGTGAAGATTTAGTCAAAGTCACAGGTGAGAATTATTGTTATTTTCTGGGAACTTGGATTCAAAATATAGAAAGTTAAGCATAAAGCTATTATAAGACATATTGTCACTGGCTACATAGTTCCACAATTTTAAAACAAAGCAGCCATGATTGTTGCCACTGACAAAATAGAAAGCTGTTAAAGACAAGGACCTGTTGTGAATCTCATATAACTAATCCATTGAATTGACACAGGTTTATTGAGCTTCTACTATGACCTTAAAAAGTGTAGATATGGTCCCTGCCTTCAAGAAGGGACCTCATTCCAGAAAACCCCTCAGTTCCAGACAAACCAGGATGGTTGATCCATCACCCTTGCGCTAGAAAAAGTGGAAATGGCTTTGGTGAACACCTAACAGCCACTGGACGTTCGATAGGGCCTAATAAACAGCATCATTTATCCCCTGCTCAACTTCTGAAACAATGAGCAATAATGTAAGAAAGACAAACAGGGATCAAAATAGTCACTGTTTTCACTGATAAGGATAGATCAGAACAAGGCTTTTATCTATGGGAGGGGCTCCCTGATACTGAACCCCAGAATGAGATAGCCTTTTCCATGTGGCCCAGGCAGTGCTGGACCTCTCCTTATGGGAAGCATGACTGGAGGAACAGAGGAGAAATCCCATTCTCCGTGAACAGGTCTACTGCCAAAAAGAAAAAGAAAAAGAAGTTGATATTGAACATCCAGTTTATTTTCCCCAAATTGACCAAGTGGAGAAGTCATTCCATCTTCCTAGGGAGTCAAGAGGAGGAGACTGTGAGTGAAAGGGAGAGTGAAAGAAAATCCGAGCTATTATGTTAATCGATCTTCCATCACAAAGAAGGAAATGCCAGCCAGGGGGAAAGCATTGCCATGTAGTGGCGGTAAACCACGAGGGTGTAACAGCATGACTCCAGAGTTGGGGGCACCCAGGATATCAACCAAGGAGAACGCAAGGTGGCAGGACTAGAATAGTTTTGTACTTTAGTTGGAGAAAGATGCATGAGCAGAAAAGCATAAACTAGAACATAGAAAATGGGATCTAGAACATAAGAAGCTGGATGTGTCTACCTTAGCAAACTCTTATCTCTGAAAGTGGGAGAGAGAGCTGTCAGGGCCTCCTAGACAGTGACATTATGGAGCCAATTTTTCTTGTTTTGTACCTCTAATAAAGTGTCCCTCCCCTACCACTGTAAATTAAAGAATCGGTATTCTGGTTTGTATGTATTTGTCTTTGTGACCTCGGTTAACAGACAGCGTCCCAGAGAGGAGAGACCCTCCATCAGCATATTGGACAAATCAGGTTCCATGTCTGGAAGGCTGAAGATGACACCTTGGGCCATCGTGAATTCCCACAGGGTAAACACCACCTTCAAAGTCCCCTTGACGGCCAGCCAGCCGCACTCTTAGAAGATGCCCTGCTGGACCATGTGAGACCAAACAACGTTTCCTTTAAACTGATATTATTACAGAGTGCACGACTGCGAGAAAAGAAATTCCAATTCTAGACTAAAAGGAGATTATCAACAGCACAACTGCAGCCTGGAGGTAATGCTGTGGCGTGTGATGGGAAGTGGGGAGAAGGGAAAGGGAGGGGAACTGACATTCAAGGAACACCTACCTTGTTTTACGAGGTCCTGCATACTTATTTTATAAATTTATTTATTTATTTGTTTATTTATTTGGGGCTGTGTTGGGTCTTCGTTTCTGTGCGAGGGCTTTCTCCAGTTCGGCAAGCGGGGGCCACTCTTCATCGCGGTGCGTGGGACGGAGCACGACTCCAGATGCGCAGGCTCAGTAGTTGTGGCTCACGGGCCCAGTTGCTCCGCGGCATGTGGGATCCTCCCAGACCAGGGCTCGAACCCGTGTCCCCTGCATCGGCAGGCGGACTCTCAACCACTGCGCCACCAGGGAAGCCCCTGCATACTTATCTTAAATAAGAAGAACAACCAGAGAACAGTCTTGAGAAGGGTAAGTAAATTGACCAGAGTTAGCCAAATAGTAGCTCGGAGGGATGGCATTCAACCCCAGGCCTGGCTAGTTTGAAGAGTAATAATAGTAACAAGAGGAGATAATTTGTATAAAAATAAGTATAAAAGTGCCTTTGTAATAAGACTTAGAAATTAGAAGGCACAGTTACCAAAGAGAGACACTCTCCTCAAGTTCTTTTTCAAGCATCCAATAGATGTATGCTGTTTGGAATTACTTTTCAGTCCTGTGTGAAGGGAAAAAGATAATAAGCTCAATGAGAAGCTATGGGATTAAAAGAGTGTATGTAGCATCCTTCCTGACCCTGCCCCCTGCCCCTGCCCCTGCCCCGGACCCAAGGCGTATTTAAACAAGTGGTACGCAGGAATGCTTGGAGATGCAACGGAGACAGCATATGTATGAATTTTTCTTGCTCTTGTGGAATTTTGCTCTTGGATTTTGTAAACAGGTTAAATTCCAAATTAAAATTGCCACACTGCTGCTTGTTAAATATTCACTTCTTATAAATAAATAGGTGCATTATTTACAAAAGGGAAGATTCAATATTTACATTGCTTTTTTAAAGAGCCCCTGGCTGGAGCATGTCACCAGAACCTTCCTCCATGGAGAGGGATTGAGATGAAATGAGGCTTCTTTGGTGCAGATTCTGAGAACAGGGGCTTAGCCTGCACTTGGAAGCCACCTTTGGTTAATGCCAAACTCCAGGCTGCACCCACATTTGGACCTGTGACTCTCCTTGTTCCTGTCCCTCATCAGTGTGCCTCTAGTGGGCATCTGGCCACTTAGGCTAGAGTCACCTGGGATGAATTTTCAAAATGGATCAGCATTAAAATTTGGCGGGGGGGGGTGGGATAAATCTCAGGGTTGAGAATCACTGCTTTAACCAAGGCAGCGCCTAATAGGAAAGCTGCCTCAAGCCTCACCCTTGACTCAGTCAGAGTTCGGACTTTGTCTTGTGAGCATTGGGAAGGCACCAAAGGGGTTAGAGCAGAGAAAAGACGTGATCACATTTTGAATGGTAACAGATCAGTCCAGTTCTATTGTGGAGAAGAGACTGCTAGGACTAAGGTGACCCGCCATAAAGCTGTGGTCCAGGTGAGGAAGGGTTCTGAGCAGTGGTAGAACAGTGGCAGTGGATGGTTTTGAGAGGCACCTGGGACCGGAATTGACAGAGCCTGGAGACTCATTGGATGGAGGGTGGGGAGGTCAGCAGGGGATGGAAAGAAAGAAATTAAAGATGAACTTACTATGTTTCGAGTGGCATGCACTAACATGAGCACCACATACAATTGTAGAACTCCAATTATAACCCAGATGCTCTGCTACTTACAAATTTTCAAATATAGCATACTTTGACTTGTATAAGATCAAATAAGTGACAGAGCTTTGTTTGTTTAATTTTACAGTTAACAAAAGTGTATTCTTTGACTTTTTTTGGCTTGGGGGCTTGATAGTATAAAATTTAAACATCGTATCTAGTTCCTACTAAAGTTGTTTCTCTTTTTAGGTTCTCTGAGAAGTTGAACAATAAACCAAAGCTTCAGCTTTCATTCCATAGGGCTAAAAATACTCCAGTCTCCTAACCTGAAATTTGGAAGTAAGCGCCATCTTTTAAGTCACTGGCAAATCTCCTTTTTTTCTCTCTGTCTCACCCCCTCTATCCTAGACTTTCCTGGGATGCTTTATTTGGAGCTTTTTAGTCCACAGATGGGTGATATCTAACTGGAACTGGAGGAATTTATAGGGGGCAGAATGTAGCAGTAGTTGCAGAACAAGAAGTACAATCTGATCACTTTATTTTTCAGTTTTATTCTTTACATTTACAGTGGGTATTTTCTTGATTACAAAATAGTCAAACATTATTATCATTATTAGAAATTCAAACAATGCAGGAAAGTTTGATACAGAAAGAGAAGGTACCCTGTCATCTCGGTCTCAGGAATATCCACGTTAAAAGTTTGGTGTATACTCTCCCAGATTCCTGCACTAACATAGGATTAAGGTTAAGAGTTGACCAGTCATTGAGTGGGGAGCCAGGGCTGAGAACTTGTGTTCGTAAGAGACATTACAGAAGCTGGAGACGCAGTTTGGTGCTAAGACAAGGCGTGTGATGTGGGCGTGGCCAGATGTGAGGGTGGAGGCAGGCGGGGACTTTGAGGGCGTCGTGTGTGTGCCTGCGTGCACCCATGCACACGTATGCACTTGTGCACCTTTTAAAGAAATTGGATCATACTATGCGTTCTCTTCCAAAACTTGTTTCTCACAGGAAGATCTTCCCACATCAGTACATTTAGATATTGCTCATTCTTTTTAAAAACAGCTCTGGAGTACTGCTCTATTATTTGGGTGTACAAAGTTTGTTCAACCAAACCACTATTGGTGTGAGTAGTTTCACGTTTTTGCTATTAAGAGCAAATGAGCATTAGGTAAATACCCATGGAAGAATTTCTGATGGCTTAATTTCTAGGAGTGATATTGCTAGGTCAACGACTATGCATATTTAAAATTTTGCATGACCTGCTGTGTTCAGGATTGGCTATTCCCTTACATCCTTAGCAGCACTGAATGCTATTTATTTATTTTTTGCCAACCTGATGGGCAAAAAAGAAAAATCTCGTTTAAAATTTTATTATTGACATTGAACCCCTTTTCATATCTTTCTTGCCTGCAGGTATTTATTCTGTGAGTTATCAGTTCACGCCTTTTGTTTCCGATTACTTTAGGTCAACTGCCCCTACGGGCTAATAAAAACGTTACTGTAGAGTTTTGTGACTTCACTTAGCCAGAGCATTTGCTGTGTTGGTGAAACAATGAAAATCCATGACCTTCAGTATCTTGGAGACATTTGTGCTTTCAGTTTTTGCTGAAATCGCAGGGCACTATTTTCTTTTATAACGAGCCATATTTGCTCCTGCCCTTCTTCTCTTGGCCTGTGACTCCCTTAATCCATGGACCCCAAAACTGCTAATTTCCACCAATCAATTTAATCTTTTTAAAAAGAGACATTTTAAAAAGCCTTGAGGAATGCTTTGGGCTCCACATCTTTATTTTCTATTTATGGATTTATGGTTTTCTGGGAAGGAGACACAGATTTTCTTTTGGATATGGCCTGTCTTCCTATTTAGACTTCACAGTTCTCTATCAGCAACCAGAGAGCGTGTGCCACCAGGAATCCAAATTAGTCCACAGGTCTGTTCCAACTAGCACTGGACTGAAACACATCAGACTTGTCCCCAACATGCATCATGCTTAGTCTGTAGCTAGACAAACTGAAAGAAGTAAGTTCTCCTAGGAATTGTGGCACAGACTGCTCTCTGGATCATCAGGGTGGGAAAGAAAAACAACGTAAGGAATTTTAAATACAAATGTAAGGAGCCATTGGAATTATAGATTGGGATGTTCAGAAATCTTAGAATTATGAATTTGGGTTGAAAATGCCCTTTTGATGAGACACAAGCCAACTTCCTCCTTTTAGGGGTGATACCCAGATAGGTGCTGTCCAAGCCTGCCCAGCCAGTGAGTAGCAGAGCTGGAATGCAGGCTCCCTGACTTGTGGTCCACAGTTTTTCTTTTTCTTCTAGGCTGCCTCCTCTTCTGATCTCATTGGAGGAAGAATTTTACTTAGAAGATTCATATATCATTAATTCCAAAAGTTACTTTAGTGATCATCTGTCACAAGGAAGAAAGCTGAGTCTCAGAGAGCCGAGGTAACTTTCTTGCAGGTCACAGGACTAGTAGGTATCACCAAGAACAGGGCACAGGTGGCATGTCTTATTGCAAAAGAGGGCTCTCTCTTCCAAGTCGCCCTGGTATCCTCCACCAGGGGTGGTCCAAGTCCTCAAAGCCAGTGGAAACGTTTTGGAAACTGTCATGGCTGCCCTCAGAAGTGAAGTAACAAGAGGCTCCCTCCTACTGGTGCTCTGAGAAAACATTGGTCTGTCCTTTAAGGTAGTCTAACCCTGCACCTTGCATCTTACTGAAAAGAAATAATCCTCAGGGTCCTATTGGTTTTGTGACTTGTGGAAAAATATATGCATTCAGAGTAGGTGTATTTGTATTTTTCTGGTAGTAAAATATCTCACCACTTTTCTACTGTTTAGGTTAGGTTCTGTTTATAAGGAATACCGATGTAAGTTAGCTTGAAACGGGATTTTACTGTAGGAACTGAGGTAGCTCCAAAGATTGAGGGAACCTGAGGAACTGGTCAGCTCCAGGGATGCGCTGCTCAGGCCATCTCTTTCTCATGGCTTCTTGCTTCTCCTATACTCTTCTGCTCAGTTCTCCTCTTGACTAACTGGCTGGTTCTGCTTGTTAGATGTTTCTGAACTTTCTTAACTCTGGCTTTTTTTTCTAACTTATGGCTTTTGCCTGCCATGTCCCTGACATTCCCTTAGGGCATCCTTATTCTTATTGCTATGGGCTCGTTCCTTCCGTGTTTCCTAGTCCCAGCTCTTGCAAGACAGAGAATGTGATTGGCTCAGCTCATCTTTTTGCGCTTGGACATGTCATAGTTGCCCTCCAGATCATGGGATTGGCTGTCCTTTGGTCTGGTGCCCATCCCTACACTAATCAGATGTGCCCAAAGCAGGGTTCCATCACATGGAAAATCACCTGCCAAATGAAGATCTGTTAGTGGGTCAATTTCTTTCAAAGGGGCTGAAGCATCATAAATACATCTAATGTGTCTGCTTTTTAAAAAATTAAGATTCAAATATCATGGAACTGAATTTGTTAATTGGCATCTTTTGCAAATTTGGGGGGAATTAGAAAAATGTGTTATTCAGGAATTCTTTCAACTATCTAACAGAGAGTCATGACACCACTATAATTTCCCATCCATGGTCTGGTTGGCTCTTTTCCAAGTATTTGTGTTGGGTTCCACTCCCTCGAAACTGAAATTTCAGCATGTCACTAGCGGAGAATGAACCCATACGCCTTGGCCTCTGAGCTCTGTCCTGAGAGGGTCTTGTGATCTCTATGTTCCTGACCTGGCCATTCCTTGGTAACAGCTTTACTACACTTAAACCTTATTCTCATATGTAAACCATATTTTATGGCCCATTGATAGAAATCAGTTGATTTAGGAGCTTGGGATGGTGCATGGAGTTGAGTAGACATGCAGAAAAAAGGAATTAACCTTTAGTGAGCATCTACCATGAACCTGGTGTGAACATTCTCATTTTATAGATGAGGAAGCTGAGGTTCAGAGAAGGTAAGACACTTGCCCAATGAGACACAGCGAGCAGATAGTCGAGCTAGAATTTAACGCAGATCTACCTAATTCAAAATCCCACTCTTTGTATCATACCTTGGAGTTGGTGGGTGAGAAGGAGGGAGGGAGGAGGAGGAGATTTCAGGTGAAGAGAATGGAGACGGTTACAGGGAAAGGTGTGCAGTATAGATGGGCAAAGAGAAAGTGGTGCAGAGACTGCTGACTGGGGGTGGCAGATTCCTGTTGGAGATGGAGGGAGATTAAATGTCAGAGGCAGCCAGATTCTTGCACAATATAAAGGCCAGCCTAGGGTGTAACTGACACTTTTGGAGGCCTTGGGGAGTCACTAAAGGCAGGCATGATGTAACCGAGGCAGCTGTTTAGACTAGAAGGATTAGCCTGGAGACAGGTCTCAGAAGGATTGGACTAGGAAAAGCATCGAGGTGATTTAGGCATGCATAGCTATGGGGGCCCTGTAATCTTAGGAAATGTTTCACAGCTGGCTTCATCGTCTCAAGCAGGACACTTTTTCAAGTGCCCTACCTCCTTGTCTTCTCTGTGACAGTCACAAGCTTGGAATTGTCAGTCCTGCAGGAACTGAGCTCTGCTACAAAGTATTGCCTCTGGTAGAGAGATAGGCTGTTCATCTCTTATAATATATCCTATTTGAAGCTTCCAAATGTTGTGCTTTTTGATTTTTAAAAACAGAACTGATCCAAAGGGTAGTGAGCACGGGAAGCTGAGGCTGTGGTCTAAATTCCCCTTGAAAGTCTTAACCACGGGTGAGATTTTGTATATGTATCAATCATACCATTTCCACGCTTGGTCTCTGTTTCTGTCACTCCAAGTGTGAGAAGAGGTAGACAATTGAGATAAAGGAGAAGTTCCTAGGCTTTACCTTCTAGTTCTCCTTTTTCTTTTCCATGGTAAAATTACCATGAAATTACTTGTGAGAAGTTTCAGGCAGTTGGGCTAAGCTACTTGTGGGTTTGTCTTGGGAAGAGTGAAAATCAGTAAATTTTATTTTCTTCTGTGTGTTTTGCAGCTATTGAGGCTATTTATATAATTCGAGCATGCCAGTAACACAAATAACATTGGTGCTGAAACATGTCTTTCTGTCACTAGAGATTAAGTATCAAGTTTGGAGGTGGGTTAGTTTGTCAGTTTTATTGGTGAGAAGACTGAAGAGGAGGGTTTAACCCCTAAATCCAGAGGGGTCAGTGATAATACAGGTGGAGAAAGCCATTGATAAAAATGGTGACAGGTTGAACTGTCTTTTCCTTTTGCCCCAGCCTGAACTTGGAGCCTCTCTTTCTTAACATAACTGAAGTCATAAAACAAAATTACAACCTTGACAAAACAGAGGAAGAAATCCTCTATACAAACACTAAACCGGTGATTCCCCCAACACAATGAAATACTAATAAAGCCAAATCAAAAACTTTGATTGGCTGCCCTCAATGTGCAACACACCATGCTAAGAGAAAACACTGAATAATTTTTCCTTAAGCTTAGGGACAGAGATTTGTGTACTGTCAATGTAATAGTCTGCATGGAAGCAGAGGTGAGCTGTTAAAATTTCAGATTCCATGTAAGGACCCCAAGGGCATACCCTGCCCATTGGTTTCTCTGCTGAGTGTTAAAGTCAGCTCAGACATTCTCCAGTGCTTAAAGCATAGGCCATTAGACGTTCCAGACAGCACAACGCCCACGGATTCCTAAAGAGGCCACGTTTTCAGGGGACTGTGTGGATGTGAAAGCAGGCCCTGGCAATCAAGTCACGGGACTTTAGTGTCAGGTGCAGATGAAGGCCAGTTGCTGGGGGATCCTTAAACCAAGGCCTTAGAGTGGTCCGGTGGCTAGGATCACCACGCCCTCCACTTGTTCCTGCCACAGCTGGACTAGGAGAGTTTCAGGAGGAAATTTTGAGGAATACCATATATGCAACAGAATGGAGTTGGTGAAGGCAAGCTTCACACAGGGTCCTGCTGGTGTCTAGTCTGAATCAGGGGAGGCATGGTGGTCCCATCTACAACATATTTGCCTCTCTGGGAGTTCCGGGATCCAAGGCAGACTGGCCATGGTAGAACCAATGATGATAGGTGATTAAGCTCCCTGGAACACAGTGGGAACTTCAGGGTTCCTGAAGAAAAAGAAGAGCCTGCGTCTGTGCCAACCTCCCATCAGGAAAAGGGAGTGCATGTAGGCCAAGAACTCTCTGAGGTGAAGGAGGGACACAGCCCATATTCCCCATCTGGAGGCATTCATCTTTTATAGTCAAGACATGCTTTTGAGTCCAAAACAAAGAGCTGTGTCTTCCTGTCCAGGGAACTAGTAAATTCCTACACAGAGGCAGCCTTCAAAGTCTGTGGTCACTTAAGGGTCAGACAGTTCAAGGTTATCTGAAAGAATTGGATTTGCCTGGGTTGAGGCCTGGGGTACAAACCCTGTAGTTTTGGGGGTTTTTTTGTTTTTGTTTTTTGTTTTTTGTTTTTTGCGGTACGCGGGCCTCTCACTGTTGTGGCCTCTCCCGTTGCGGAGCACAGGCTCCGGACACGCAGGCTCAGCGGCCATGGCTCACGGGCCCAGCCGCTCCGCGGCATGTGGGATCTTCCGGACCGGGACACGAACCTGTGTCCCCTGCATCGGCAGGCGGACTCTCAACCACTGCGCCACCAGGGAAGCTCAACCCTGTAGTTTTGAGAGAAACTGAGCAGGACACAGGGACTGCAGGAGAACTGGGGATGGCGGTAAAGAATGAAAGCATTTGTTGAGGGATGGAATGCTCCAGAAGCAGTGGCAAATATGCTAGGGAGATACCACAGGGATCATGGGGGAAGGGAAGGGACTTGGGGTTTAGAGTTACAGTAACACAACCATGTGGGAGCTCAGAGCCAAATCACCCATGCCTATCACCCAAGCTTTGAATATTGCCAAGGCCTGGGTAGCCTGAAAAAATAAGGATTTCTCAATATTCACTCAAATATTGGCCACTTTAAAAATGTCACCATTTTCATCAAAGTTTTGTGGTATGAAGGGCTTGGGAAGGTGAACACAAGCAAGGAATTGGTGTGGGTGGTATGCTAGCTGCTAGGGTAGGGGACAGAAAAGGGAGTCCAAGATTAGCTCTTAGGGTCAGAATTGTCCCATTATTTGGAGAGATGACTTACATGCCTGACAAGGTTAAATAACATTAGAATATCTGGTTCAGGGTCCAGTGATAATCTCTGAAAGTTTGTCTGATGTAGCAAATATCACCATGAGGACTTTCTCACCTTCCTCAGGTCAGTTCCTGAGGAGGTCTACCTTAGTTACCTCTTCAGTTTGGAGAAAGGAGAAGTCCTAATTTGGTCAAAACCAGCCTTCATAGCTCCTGTGAACTGAGATCAGGCAAGAACCAGAACTGCCCATGTGGGAGGTATCTCGTTACTGATGCATGTACAACCATTTACAAAAAGAGTGTACTGTTTACTTATTGCTCTGTAATACATCACCCCCAAACTTAGCAGCTTAGAACCACAATAAGCATTTGTCTCGCAGGATTTCTGTAGGTCAGGAATCTAGGAGTGGCTTAACATGAAGTTGCAGTCAAGTTACCCGCAAGGGCTGCGGGCCATCTGAAGGCTTTACGGGGGCTGGAGGATCGGTTTCCAGGATGGTTCACTCACGCGGAAGGTGACTCGATGTTGGCTTTTGTAGGAAGCCTGGATCCTTACCACACGGAATTCTCCATGGGGCTGCTTGAAGTGTCTTCATGATAGGATGTCTACTCCCCCCAGAGCAAGTGATCCCAGAGAGAGCAAGGCAGAAGGCTCAATACGTTTTAAGACTTAGTCTGGTGAGTCACATTCTGTCATTTCTCCATTATCCTATTGTCACATAGTCAGCCCTATTCAGTGTGAGGGGGACCACACAAGGGTGTGGGTACCAGGAGGTGAGAGTCGTTGGGAGACATCTTGGAGGCTGGCTACCACAAAGAGCTACCAGATACTGAAAGCTTACTGTGAGACAGACACCTTGCCAAGCATTTTACCTACAATAACCCCGCAAGGTTCTTGTTTTCTTACTATCCCCATTTTACAGATGAGGAAACTGAGGCTTTGAGAGTATAAATGACGTTCCCAAGGTTCTTCCATGCCCACCTTGGAAGGCTTTGACTTGCACCTCTAAGGAATAAAGTTCATGCCATGCTTTTCATTTAGCACACAAGTTTTGAGTGCCTACTGTGTGCCAGGCACTGTGTCAGGGTCTGAGAATCCAAGAGCAGCAAGAGCCTGGCCCTGAAGCATGTGACAGAGCTGCAGGCAAAAAGATAGCACTGTGTTTTAGATATGGTGGGGCTCAACCAAGGGAGTAAACAATTCTTTGTGGGTAGGAATGGGTCAGCTTGATGCTTGAGATAAGTCTTAAAAGGGATCAAGCATATTCCCAACTATCTTCAAGCCTGGAAATAGGAGTACAAGTTCAGCAATTCCTACAGAAGGTAACCTTTTTCACCTCCTAGCTTTCGGTCTAAGTTTGGTGAAACCAGATGACACTTTACAATACAGTCTGCTGACTGGAACCACGAGGTCTAGAATCGAGAGGCTCAGGTTTTATACCTTGTTTTTCCACTAACCCCCTGTGTTACCTCTGGTAAATTCTTAACATACATCTGCCTTGCTTTTATATTCTGTTAAATGGGTATAGAGTAATAATTCCTTACATCATGGGGGGAGGGTAGTTGTGAGGATCAATTAAGATGAAAGATGTAAAACGCTACCGAAAAGTTCAAAGCTCTCCTTTCAAGATGATCTGAAGTCACGAGCTAGTCCTTCTGCGGTATATTTCTTACCCCTGCCACTCTGCCCTATCCCTCCCCTCCACAGACACAGGAGGGCTATAATTTTTACTTTGTTTTCACAGTTTACATTTAGCTGAGGGGGAAAAGAATCAACAGCCCCTGAGGATGTTTGGTGTACTAGGCTACCTCTGAAAAAATGTAAAGACACTTCAACTGTCCGTCTGAAATCATGTTGCTGAAAGTGTTGGATGATGGGGGACGAAGAGACAGCAGTATAATATTCACAATTGTGACACTGTGCTTTGTGCAGCTCTTTCAGGACTAATATCTGGCAGATGACACTTTCTGATTCTCACTGTTGCCATGCATTTCATTCTGTGAGAAGTCAAGCACATTCTTTTCTGGTGTGATAATTCTGTGGGTCACTGGCATCATTGCATAAGCAGATGAGCAAGATTTTCCTGTGAACAGCCCTTTCATGTATGTGTAAACCACAGCGTGCAGTCCCCGCAAAAAAAGGAGGAATGCTAAATATTCTTACCCTGAACCGGATGCTTATGAAATAGGATCCTAGATAAACGTCACCACTACCTTCCCATGTATACCCTGGGCCCCATCACCATCATCATAGACCAACAGACTAGATATCTCCCAGAAATACTGATTATTTCATATACACATGAATCTGGTGATATTATTCATGTGAATAAAAACACGGGATACTGTTCTCTTTTAGAATCAAGTCATTCCATTATGCTCTCTGTTCCTGCTCTCGCCTGGAGCGTTGGAAAGCTAGCCCCACACTCTTTTAGACTCTCTTTTATCCCTTAGATGAGCCTTTTCTACCTACCCCAGAATGTCATATCGATGCAACATTCTGACCTGCACGGTCCTCAAAGTGTGTGGTAAATCTGCTCGAATATATGTCAAGTACTGAAAACATTTTCTCTCTTCTGCCCAAAGAGGTTCAACAAATTCTGGGGTGAAATTTGGTAAACCTGCATTGGGAAGCGAAGATCACCTTGTTCTGTGGAAAGTGAAAGAGAAATAGAAGCAAGGAAGCTAACGCTCTTCCTTTGCTTCCAGAACATCGACTTTCTCCTCTCCCCTTGAGCACTGTAATTACCAGCAGTCAAGGCCTCGTTACCTGGTACGCTTTTAAAAATGTGGCTTTAAATGCTTCACTGTGGTTGGAAGAAGACATGTAAATATTAAAAGCCCCACATATTCTTCAGGAACTACCTCTTTGTTTGTTTTAAAAATTACCATCTAGGGGCTTCCCTGGTGGCTCAGTGGTTAAGAATCCACCTGCCAGCGCAGGGGACACAGGTTTGAGCCCTGGTCCGGGAAGATCCCACATGCCGCGGAGCAATTAAGCCCGTGCGCCACAACTACTGAGCCTGTGCTCTAAAGTCTGTGAGCCACAACTACTGAGCCCGCGCGCCTAGAGCCCGTGCTCTGCAACAAGAGAAGCCACCGCAATGAGAAGCCCGTGCACCACAATGAAGAGTAGCCCCTGCTTACTACAACTAGAGAAAGCCCGCACGCAGCAACGAAGACCCAGTGCAGCCAAAAATAAATAAATTAAATAAATAAATTTTAAAAAATTAACATCTAGTAAAATCAAGGGTTTTTTGGGGTGTGCAGTTTTTTTTTTTTTTTTTTTTTTTTTTTTTGTGGTATGCGGGCCTCCCTCTGCTGTGGCCTCTCCCGTTGCGGAGCACAGGCCCCGGACGCGCAGGCCCAGCGGCCATGGCTCACGGGCC
>NC_041221.1:73684377-73691367 GCF_002837175.3 Physeter macrocephalus | reverse complement strand
TTTTTTTGTGGTATGCGGGCCTTCCTCTGTTGTGGCCTCTCCCGTTGCGGAGCACAGGCTCCGGACGCGCAGGCCCAGCGGCCATGGCTCACGGGCCCAGCCGCTCCGCGGCATGTGGGATCCTCCCGGACCGGGGCGCGAACCCGGTTCCCCTGCATCGGCAGGCGGACGCGCAACCACCGCGCCACCAGGGAAGCCCCGGGTGTGCAGTTTTAATGCATGTATTAAATTCATGCATTAAATGACTCATGTAACTGCCACCACAATCAGGATACAGAACAGTCTGTCACCCCCAAAACTCTCATGCTGTCCTTTTGTAGTCACACTCTCCCCCATTCCAACTCCTTGTTACCACTAATCTATTTTGCCTTTTCCAGAAAGTCATACAGATGGAATCAGATGGCATTTAACCTTCTGAAACTGTCTTCTTTCCTGTTGAGATTCACCCACGTTGTTGCATTTATCAACAGCTTATTCTTTTTTTATTGCTGATTAGGGTTCCATTGTCCTAGTGCATATTTAACTTAGCATTTTACTGGTATAGCAAAGACCCCATGAGCCCCTAGAAAACATGGCACTTGAGTAACCAAGTGAAGAAGTAGCTAAGGTTAATTTTTCAAATTCTGTGGCTAATTGTCATAACTCTGTAGCTATGGTTACTTGTCATAACCACGGTGGGGTGATCATCTGAAGATGAAAAGGGACAGGAGGTTTTTATTACAGAGACTGAGCCCCTCAGGCTTTCAAAAGCCCCCTCTATCCAGCATTTGCAGATCATTAACATATTTCATCTGCAAGTTGCCCGTCATGTTTCACTGGCACTGACTAATGCAGTGGTTATCAATATGGGGTGCTATTGGCCCCAGGGGACATGTAGTGACATCTGGAGACATTTTTCGTTGTCACACTGGGGGAGTGCTACTGGCATGTAGTGTGTAAAGGCCAGAGATGCTGCTAAACCTCCTACAATGCACAGGACGGCCCCCACCGCAAAGAATTATCTGGTCCAACATGTCACTAGTGCCAAGGTTGAGAAATCTGGATGTAATGTATCCCGGACATCCCTTTAGAAAATGCATTTAGTGTGTTTTGGGTTTGACTGACGATATCAGAAGAAAAGGGGTAGGCTTTTGAGAAGAGTCATTATTTTCCTCCAAATTTTAAATGACAACCAAGGGGTCAGAGTCAAGATGAAGAGAGTGATTATTCAGACCCATGAAGAATTGTTCAAACCCCCTTCAAACAAGTCTCACATATCAAACAACCTGTTGCAACCCAGATGACCATGGTCGGTTGCCTGCCTCTGGACAAGTGCACATTCTACTCTGCCTGCAACTCCCTTCACCCTTCTTTTGGCTTAGAGAAACTCATCCTTAGGGATCACCATATTTTTTTTTAATTGAAGTATACTTGATTTACAATCTTGTTTTAGTTTGGGGTATACAGCATAGGGATTCAATATTTTTACAGATTATACTCCATTAAAAGTTATTACAGGGACTTCCCAGGTGGCACAGTGGTTAAGGATCCTCCTGCCAATGCAGGGGACACGGGTTCAAGCCCCGGTCCGGGAAGATCCCACATGCCGCGGAGCAACTAAGCCCGTGTGTGTGCCACAACTACTGAGCCTGCGCTCTAGAGCCCGCGAGCCACAACTACTGAGCCCATGTGCCACAACTACTGAAGCCCGCGCTCCTAGAGCCCGTGCTCCACAACAAGAGAAGCCACCGCAGTGAGAAGCCCGCGCGCCGCAACGAAGAGTAGCCCCCGCGCGCCGCAACTAGAGAAAGCCCGCGCGCAGCAATGAAGACCAAACGCAGCCAAAAATAAATGAAATAAAATAATTTTTAAACAAGTTATTACAAGATAACGTCTGTAATTCCCTGTGCTATACAAGATATCCTTGTTTCTTATCTATTTTATACACAGTAGTTTGTTACTCTTAATCCCGTACGCGTATCTTGCCCCTTGCCCCTTCCCTCTCCCCTTTGATAACCTCTAGTTCAGCGGTCCCCAAACTTTTTGGCACCAGGGACCGCTTTCGTGGAGGACAATCTTTCCACGGACGGGCGTGGGGTGGGATGGTTCAGGCGGTAATGGGAGCGAGGGGGAGTGATGGGGAGCGGCAGATGGAGCTTTGCTCGCTTGCCTGCTGGCTGCTCCCCTCCAGCTGTGTGGTTCCTAACAGGCCACAGACTGGTACCAGTCCGCGGCCCGGGAGTTGGGGACCCCTACTCTAGTTTGTTTTCTATATCTGTGAGTCTGTTTCCATTTTGCATATACACCATTGGTATTATTTTTATTTCATTTTATTTTTTAATATTTATTTTATTTATTTTTTATGTATTTATTTTGGCTGTGCTGGGTCTTAGTTGTGGCACACAGGATCTTCGTTGCGGCATGTGGGATCTTTAGTTGCCGCGTACGAACTCTTAGTTGTGGCACGCATGCGGGATCTAGTTCCCCGACCAGGGATCGAACCCAGGCTCCCTGCATTGGGAGTGCGGAGTCTTACCCATTGGACCACCAGGGAAGTCCCACCATTGGTATTATTTTTTAGATTCCACATGTAAGTGATATCATACAGTGTGTGTCTTTCTCTGTCTGACTTATTTCACTAAACATAATATTCTCTAGGTCCATCCACATTGCTACAAATGGCAGAATTTCGCTCTTTATTAAGGATGGGTAGTTTTCCATTGTGTAGGTATACCACATCTTCTTTATCTATTCATCTGTTGATGGGCACCTGGGTTGCTTCCATGTCTTGGCTATTGTAAATAGTGCTGCTATGAACATTGGGGTGTATGTATCTTTCCAAATTAGTGTTTTCATTTTTTTCTGAATATATACCCAGGAGTGCAACTGCTTAAAGGAATCACCGTTCTTGGATGCCTTGGTCAGGTATCTTTCTTTATGGCCCTGTGACACCTGGCACTTATTGTAACGTGATATTCTTCACAGAGCCTTGAATTTGTTGGTTTCTCATCATTGTGGGATCCTATGCATAGAATCCTGTCACAAGTTGATGCTCAATTGCTGAATTAAGAAAAGCATTTTCTAGATACATCTTGATACTCATTCATCCATGTATTCAATCATTTGATAAATATTTACCAAGTGTCTACCAAGTATCAGGCAATATTTTGAACAATGGGGATACAGGAGTAAGCAAAAGAGACAAAGGCCTGTCCTCATGGGGCTTACATTCCAGAGCAGGATTGACAAACTTCTTCTGTAAAGGGCAAGATAGTAAGTAAATCTTTTTGGCTTTGCCAGCCACGCAGTCTCTATTGCAACCACTCAACTCTACAGTTGTAGGGTGAGAGCAGCCAAAGACAATATGTAAATGAGTGAGAGTGACTGTATCCTAATAACATTTTATTTACAAAAGTAGACAGCAAGTGTGATTTAGCCCTCAGGCTATAGTTTGTCAACCTTTGTTCTAGAGAGAAAACAGATAATAAACAAATAAATATAAAATTCAAGTAGTGAGTGCTCTTCTATTTGAAAGGCAGGATAAGAAACAGAAAAGAGGCAAGGTGGAATTTCAACGAGGTGGTCAAGGAAGACCTCCCTGAGGAGATGACATTTGATCAGACAGCTGAATGCAGTGAAGGAGCAAACCAGAGGGGAAAGCCAGGGCAGAGGCCCTGAAGCAGGAACCTGCCTGGGGTCTTCTGGGAACAGGAGGAAGGCCTGTGTGGCAGGAATAATGCAAGTTAGGAAAGAGTGTGACAGCTGAGGTTGGAGAGGTCTTGGGACCAGATTATGTTACCATGTGGACTTGAAGTTTATTCTCAGTGCGATGGGAAGGCCATTGAAACTTTGAGCCAGGGAATGAATGACATGTTCTGAGTTTTTACCATCAGGCAGAAGGGGTCAGGGTGGCTCTTCACAGCGCACTTGTCCACACAGTGGATCTCGGTGAATTAGGAAAAGGTGCTTCCTCGTATTGTCGCTGACACTCAGCCCCTTTGCCAAACATCCTCGGTTGAGGAACAGCTCACACAGCTCTACATCATGATCCTCGGTCTTAAGTGTTGCTGAGGTTACTTGAGAAACTCCAAATCAAATGGTATTCTTTTTTTTTTTTTTAACTTTGATGTATTTGGTATGCAAATTATTCACCTTAAGGCAGTGACTTCTGGGCTCCAACTGGGCAAAAGGAAGCGTGCCCAGTCTGAGGGGTACCCCTTTGCTCTTGAAAGGAGTCTCAGCCAATTCCTGAGACCTTTCACCCCTGGGACAAGCACTTCTCTTTCTTCCTCATTCTGAGGTAGTGCAGAGCAGTATAGATGAGAGAAATAGGACAGAGGGTCATTAGCAGAGGTACCTCTCTAAGTTATGGAAACTTGTGTAAGAGGAACCTTGTGGCGATAATGATGGTTTTCATTTCCTATTCTTTGTTGAACTACAGGTTGTCCGGAAAGCCCTGTCACACATTTGCATGCAGGTGAAATTTCTCAAAATCTGGGCCATAACAGCCTAGTAACAGTGGGGAATATGAAACAAAGGCTCGAGCTTTGCTGCTGTGCCATTGTTGTCAGCGGGTACATTTCTTTAGCAACTTGATGTGGTTCTATTGGATTTGACTGGAAACAGTCCAGTTGTGGGCTGACTACTCGTTAGTTGGCCTTCCTTCCTTTTTACTTATTATTTTGGACAAGGAGTCTGCTAGACAAATGAAGAAATAAAAGGCATTTTCAGCATCATTAAATACTACAGGAGCTTCCAAAATAACCCTAGGTAAACTCATCATGGACCAGCATCTTTTACTTTTCTATGCGCCCTTGGAGGTTTTGACACCAGGGATGAGAATGTGCTTTCCAAACAGTGTAGACTTTACCGAAAAGTGAGTCATCATGAGCATCGTGGTTCATACTTTTCCCACTGTTGTCTTCTTTAGGTGTACAATTTCCCTAATCACACATGCACACAATCTTTGACTTCTTACCCAGAGGTTTGATTGGGCCTCTTCTAGTCGTTTATCAGTTTCTATGAATGAAAAAATGGGATCACTTTAAAAATAGATATTCCTCTCCTAGCTGCTATGGACAAAGGTAATTTGTTTGCCTCCACTTAAAACAATAAAGATGAAAGTGATAGGATAATATTATTAATTTTGTGATAATAAGCTTCTTCCAAACTATAATAGAGAATGAAAGATGAAGTCCTAGAGTTGAACTTTAAACTTAGATCTGAAGGTCATCATCAGGAGGTACCTGAATATCGGGTCTGGAAACATTGAACTGGCAAACACATTTTGTTATTTTTAATCTGTCCTGTCTTCCAGGCAGAATGGATGCTTGCTAAATATTCTCTGTTGAATAAAGTGGGAAAGTTGAAACGTACCTTGGGTTGAGGTAAAAGACAGTTGTAGTTCGTTAATCCTGCCTATGCCCTACTTTGAGGGACTTAACTTACGTCAAAGGCTCCATAAGACGCTGGGCACGGAAGACATATTTGGGGAGCAAATGGGCAGCTCCAAAAGGCCTTGTTCCCTTTCTACAGAATATAGCCCAAGGGCAGCTGGTGAGGAAAACCGGTTTTTAGGCTTGTTGCTTGCTTTTCTCAACTTGGCCTATTCAGATCTTCTCCCTTGAAATAATAGTTTCTGCTAGGGAGAAAACAGGAATGAAAGCAAACCTCAAGTTTCTCCTAAGTTCCAGTAAAGCAGCCTCCACTCTGAGTCAGTGAGTGAAAGAGTGAGAACACAGGAAGCCAAACTCTGTCACCAAAGAGCCCGAAAAAGGGACCTAAAATATTTTTTTTCAAAGGGAGAAGCATTAACAGACTGATGGGGAAGACACAAAATAGAAGAACAGAGAAAGAAGAAAGAGGAAGTAGAATTCAGGAGGAAAAAAAAATCATGACATTGGTTTATTGAAAACTTAACAGAAGGCAAAAACGCACCCAGTCTCCTCCAGCCCAGCTTGCTTGTCAAAACTAACTCCAAGACAGGGGGACTCATTAGCTGTCTGTCTCAGAATCTTCAAAATGGAGCCAGGAGATGTGCTGTTCATAGGTAGCAGTTGTGTGCTGTTTACCTTTGTTCTCCCCTCTGTATCTATCCAGCTGTTTTGCACATAAAAGGATTTCAACAGAGTGAAAGGCTAGACAACTTATATAAGTTGTGTCTACTGTTGCAAAGTAAAATGCGGAATTCAGATGGTTCGAGGGAACAAAAGATTTTAAAAACAGACCCCGGGGCTTCCCTGGTGGCGCAGTGGTTGCGCGTCCGCCTGCCGATGCAGGGGAACCGGGTTCGCGCCCCGGTCTGGGAGGATCCCACATGCCGCGGAGCGGCTGGGCCCGTGAGCCATGGCCGCTGGGCCTGCGCGTCCGGAGCCTGTGCTCCGCAACGGGAGAGGCCACGGCAGAGGGAGGCCCGCATACCACAAAAAAACAAACAAACAAAAAAAAACAGACCCGAATGGTCCATATGAATAAAAGGTTTATACATCTGGGCCAGACCCATGGTCCACTGAGTTCAGCATTTTGACTCTGAGAAGGTAACAAAAGCTGTGGACTGCCAGGTGTGTAGGAGTCCAGAACTGCTGCTCATACCAGCTGTTCACTGGTTAACCGCTCAGCTCTCAATGTTGTCAGGACACATCCTGCATGAGTGAGCTTCATGCTACTGATTGTTTACTTGCAGTGAGGGTCAGGTGATGGTGAGATCCCCTCCACCAGGTGCAGTGCAGTAGAGCACTGCCTTCACATGGCCCTACCTCCACATCCAACCTCTGAATGGGATAAAAGTCTGCAGACACAGCATGTAGACAGACTTAGCTCTGGCCACTCCACTCCACACTCCTAGGGGAGTTTGATCAAATGGCCATCAACCAGGTGTTTTGTGATTTTTTTCACCCCCGTCAGTTGTTGTCAGATATCCAGTCCAACAGAATCTCCTCCAGGTACTTTTCGTGGTTCCTAGGAGTTACCTTTTTTTTTTTTTTTTTTTTTTTTTTTTGCGGTACGCGGTCC
>NC_041221.1:73641601-73684288 GCF_002837175.3 Physeter macrocephalus | reverse complement strand
CGGGACACGAACCCGTGTCCCCTGCATCGGCAGGCGAACTCCCAACCACTGCGCCACCAGGGAAGCCCGGGAGTTACCTATTGAATACTCTTGAGCAAGGGCTCTGCCATTCTCCTCCTCCTGGGCTCTGGTCTCTGTCAGGGGTGTCTTTCACCAGAATCCCAATCTCAATCCTGTTATAATAATTAGTACTCTGTGAAGTCTCAGTATACATTAAAGCTTCGTGATAATGGACTTGATGTTTGACGTATTCCTAGAAATGAGCAGTGATGAATACCAAATTCCCCCTCACCTAAATGGAGAAAGTTCCAAGGCATAGGACCTTTCTGATGGCAGCAGGAAGAGGTAGTCAGGTTGCATTCATTTGGTTGATTTGACTAGGGTGGAAAGACAATACAAATAATTAAGAGCCTAATTCCTTTTCACTTCTCTCTCATAACCATGTGATTTTAGTAAATAAAGCAAACAGTTTATTGTTTTTCTTCTTAATTTAGGAGGAAACTTTCCCAAGTGAGGCAAGGACCATCTTTTTTCCTTCATAAGGAGCTGAGTTATATATTTTCTTACGAAACATCTAGTTGATGCAACACACACACACTTGCATTGGTATATTATCTGCAGAGGATCATCCTCTCTGTTTTCTCTCTTCTAAACACATCCTTTCTACGCTGGGTAATTCTTAATCTGAGTGAAGGCTGTATCTTCTCTGAAGTCTATCTACAGCTACCTTTCCTGTCTAGCCTGCAATGCGGACCTCTGTTCTCTCTGAATTCCAGAAATGGAAGATGCTTCTAAAAACGTGCACCTTTAAAAATAGTGATTCTGGGCGCCCTCTGCTGGCTACTCTAAGTTCTTCAGCTACGTACTGGCGACAGAGCGAAGCTTGAAGCTGGCCAGGGATCAACTGAAAAAGACTCAGACATACACACATTTATGTGTGTGTGTGTGTGTGTGTAATATACGCATATGTAACGTGCATATCTATGTATATGTGTGTAAGCATGTATATTTTAACTTTTTTTGCTCAGAGGCCCCTTTGAGGTTCTGCTGAATCAACACGGCAAACCGCTTCTCCTGAAAAGGGCACATTTGCGCATGTGCGAACACACGCGCGCGCACGTGTACGTACAGCCACCCTGAGAGCTGCAGTACAGAGACAGAGTTGAAAACGTGAGCTCTGGTGCCAGACTACGTGAGCTCAACCACTCCCTACTCTTATATCCATGGGCAGGTACCTTAACCCCTCTGAGCTTCCGTTTTCTCATCTGTGAAGTGGGTAATAGTCCCACGTGGAGTTTTCCTGACGATTAAATAAGATACTGTATACAAAGTGCTTTAAACAGGATCTGGCAAACGGTAAGTCTTACGTGGTAGAGTTTTTCTTTTATTTCTTGTATTTTACGAAGTTTAGCATACAAAGCATATGTTGTTGTTTGCATTCATTTGGTTGATTTGACTAGGGTGGAAAGACAATACAAATAATTAAGAGCCTAATTCCTTTTCACTTCTCTCTCATAACCATGTGATTTTAGTAAATAAAGCAAACAGTTTATTGTTTTTCTTCTTAATTTAGGAGGAAACTTTCCCAAGTGAGGCAAGGACCATCTTTTTTCCTTCATAAGGAGCTGAGTTATATATTTTCTTACGAAACATCTAGTTGATGCAACACACACACACTTGCATTGGTATATTATCTGCAGAGGATCATCCTCTCTGTTTTCTCTCTTCTAAACACATCCTTTCTACGCTGGGTAATTCTTAATCTGAGTGAAGGCTGTATCTTCTCTGAAGTCTATCTACAGCTACCTTTCCTGTCTAGCCTGCAATGCGGACCTCTGTTCTCTCTGAATTCCAGAAATGGAAGATGCTTCTAAAAACGTGCACCTTTAAAAATAGTGATTCTGGGCGCCCTCTGCTGGCTACTCTAAGTTCTTCAGCTGCGTACTGGCGACAGAGCGAAGCTTGAAGCTGGCCAGGGATCAACTGAAAAAGACTCAGACATACACACATTTATGTGTGTGTGTGTGTGTGTGTGTGTGTAATATACGCATATGTAACGTGCATATCTATGTATATGTGTGTAAGCATGTATATTTTAACTTTTTTTGCTCAGAGGCCCCTTTGAGGTTCTGCTGAATCAACACGGCAAACCGCTTCTCCTGAAAAGGGCACATTTGCGCATGTGCGAACACACGCGCGCGCACGTGTACGTACAGCCACCCTGAGAGCTGCAGTACAGAGACAGAGTTGAAAACGTGAGCTCTGGTGCCAGACTACGTGAGCTCAACCACTCCCTACTCTTATATCCATGGGCAGGTACCTTAACCCCTCTGAGCTTCCGTTTTCTCATCTGTGAAGTGGGTAATAGTCCCACGTGGAGTTTTCCTGACGATTAAATAAGATACTGTATACAAAGTGCTTTAAACAGGATCTGGCAAACGGTAAGTCTTACGTGGTAGAGTTTTTCTTTTATTTCTTGTATTTTACGAAGTTTAGCATACAAAGCATATGTTGTTGAATTCCCTGTCACCGGAGCAGCAAACTGTCAAAGAAGCGATTATGCTAATCTGAATTGGAAATGACATTTTCTCTGCTCTCTCTTGTTTTATATGGGGGGGACAAACCCTATGGCCCAAAAGCCTCATGTTGAGTTGCCTGATTCTCTCCTGGTTTCTCAGCGAGTGGCATTCGTGTTGAATTATCTTTGGATGTGCATGTGGCCATCCTGCCACCTGCTACAACCAGAACATACTCCTTAAACTACCTGGTATTAATCCAGTAATTATCAGCCACGAAAGTGAAGGTCACTTTAATCCTCTTGAACCCTAAGGGCTACATAATATGTCCCCCTGGGGTGCAGTAGGACACACCATGAGGTTCTGCTGCTTGGTTGCCAGGCATGTGACTTGCATTCGTGAATTCAAACCAAATCCAGTTGTAGGGCAGTCACTTGGTGGGGGGTTGTGCCTTCCTTCTTTGTGATGTCACTTGTAATTTGACAGGATGATCTTGCTGCCTGGGAGTGAGGGAGGTTTGGGGGATTAAGTGATGTGGTGACGCTGGGCTATTGTGGGTGAGCAGCTTGCCTGATTTGGGGTAGGAAAAAGGAATCAGCAAAGATGGTGGGTGTAAGCATCATTAATCTGGGCAGGCATTGCCCAGGCAGGCCTGCAGGTGACACACAGGATACCCTGATGCCTTCTGGGCCCACTCAGGCTACTGGTGCATTTTCCTCTCAGAGCCTAATTAAATGAGGCCTTCTCCTGTCCCAGTTCGCCCAGCTTTGGAGGTTTCAGCTGCAGGGCAGTGATTAGCAGCCAAGCGTGGGCTTTTTTCCCTCTGAGCCTTCTTTCCCCAACCCCACCTTTGATCATGGTGATAACAGTGCCTCTGAGGCCCTTGGAGGCCACAGCCCTCAGAAGAAGGGTCACCTGAGCGAGGCGGGCAGCTAGATGGGTGCGTGGTCACTTCTGTCTCAGATTAGCTGAGGGCTGGGCAACAAGGTGGGGGAGGGGTGGGAATCCATGTGTCAGAGCTGGAAGGTAGAGGGGCTCGGCCAGTCTGTTAATGCACTGGTCGGCCCACGTGCCCTTCTCTGGGTCTGGGGTCTGTCATCTATAAAACTGGGATAGAAAGAGTGACCGGTTTGTGAGAAAGTTGTGAAGTACTTAAAGCATATTGTGGCAGATGGTCCATATTAACTAAAATCTGCCATTAATTAGTTCATTCTTTCAAAAAACATTAAGGCCCCATTGTATGTACAGTATTATGCTACATAGGCACTGTGGGGTCATATAAGACAAACGTAGAATACTTCATCCTTCAGGAGACACTTGATATACTATAAAGTTCTGTAACAATACACGGCAACATACTTTCTGTGTCAAAATGAATGCCATAGACAACTGGTGCTATGCAAGACCAGAAAAGGTCCTCCTCTTATGTGTGTGTGTGCGTGTGCTCATGAGTGCACACACACCACTTACTATCTATGCCCCCAGAGGCTAATCATTTATCCCAATTGTGATCATGTGGTCATTTGCATTGTCATCCATTTAATGTCTGTTTCTCTTGTAGAATGCAAGCTCCATGAGAACAGAGAGGGCATTTTTAATCCCCTTGTTCTTAACTGCATGTTAATGAATAAAACATATTTCAATCAGAATTACACCAATATCATTCAGTTTTTGTTCAGAAGATATTTTTGAGGTAATGCCGTTTAAGCCAACTTAATTCTGTGATCCATTTTCTATGCAATACAGTCAAACCATTTCCTTTGTAAAAATCTTTTGATTTTTACTTTTCTGAACTATTTCCACTGAGATCCATTCACAGTGATTTGGTTCACCACACATTTTTTATGCATAATGCATATCAAATTTTACTAATCATAGCTTCTTCCATTGTGATTTTTTTAAATGGCTACTTTATCTACTGAGTTTAATTTCCCCAAGTCAAATTTGTAGATAGAAGTGTTATAACGGAAATTTGGATCTTGGGTTAGTTTTGTCAAACCCTGTGCTATTTTGCCATGTGTTTATATGGATATGTGTACAATCTGAAAACACTAAATAGATACACTTTTCACTGATCTTAAATCATAATGCCCTGGGACTCCTGATTCATTGAGTCCAGTGTAGGGGTTGGGGTTGGTTGACATCGGAGGGAGAGTCCTTATGAGTAGAGGCAAATGGCAGTGGCACAGAGCTCAGAAGTGGGTGCCAGCAGATACTGGCTCAGGAGTCCAGGGACAAGGCCACACTTCCCTGCTCTTCTCTCCTCACAGCAGAGACCAGAGAGGTCCCAGAGATTGCATCTGAAGCCTGAGCTTCCCATGCACATGAAGAAGCACAAGCTTCCTCTAACACAGTGGTGAAAAGCACAGTCTCCAGACTAGCAACAGTGGCAGCTGAGAATCTATTAGAAATGCATTCTTGGGCCCTACCCCATATCTACGGATTCAGAAACTCTGGAGCTGGGGCCCAGCCTTCTGGGTTTGAACAAGCTCTCCAGCTGACTCTCGTGCTTGCTAAAGTTTGACAACCACAGCTTTATCCCCAGCTGTCCTCGTGGCTATGAAAATGGGTAAGAGGAAGATATCCAGAAAGATCAAACATTTATCTAAAACAAAGCTTAAAAATATGCTTCAAGCAAGATCAAGTCTCCCATGAATTCCTCTCTTGGGTTCTCAATATAACCAGAAAATGAATAAGAAATTTTTGTTCACTTGCAAAGAAATAGAGAAATCTACAGTTTTGCCTACCTGAATTGTAGCAGTTAAATCTTTACCTCCCCATTATAATTTCCCAGTGATATTCATTATGAATTAGGTCAAATTTGTATTAATTTCTTGGGTCATCATCAACAAAACTGTTAGCAAAAATGGCCCGGGTTGGTCTATTTCACTACCGAGTCTATTTTTGGTAGGGTTTTGATCAATCAGTAATGAGTACTATCTACAGAAGCAAAGAGCAAATGACTAGGCCAAAAGGTCTTTAAGTTCATGGCAGGATAAAAATATTCTGCTTTGGGAAAGGGATATGGTCAGTCTTTACCCTGTGGCAACTTAAGGGCCTTTCATAGTGCCTTGTCCTTTGTAGATGCTCAATATGGAGTTGGTAAATGAATGAATGGAGAATCCATATGGGTTCTACAGCTTGAGAATGCCTTATGGAAGAGGTGACACGAGTTGGGTAGAAAAGGGTGGGTAGAGAAACAGTGAGGGCATTTTAGGTGGGAGGAGACAAGGATACATAGTGGGCTGAGCAGAAGCGTGGAGCGGGGTCTGAATGAGAAGTGTCTGGGACTGAGTGGATGGCATTGGAGAAGAAACGCTATTCACGGGGGGAACACGATGACAACCATTGTCATTACATAATGTAAATGAGGTAGTAGTTAAATGAGTACTCATCCTCTGACACGTTCCCTACCGCGCTAGGTACAGGGCACACACTGGAGAACAAGATAGATGTGGCACCTGAATCCCTAACCTGGGCTGGGATCCAGTGGATCCAGAAGTCTTCCCAGATGAAAAGATGTCTTAAGTTACGACCCGAAAGATGTGTAGGAGGGAAGAAGAGGTGTGCAGTAGGATGGGGCTGGATGGGCAAACCGAGGGCCAGATTCGGAAAGGCCTTCTAAGCCACGTTAGAGTCTGAGCTCTACCCAGAGGGATGTGAGGAGTCTTCAGGAGGTTTTAAACAGGGCAGAGGACAAATTTGTTTTGGAAACCTCACTCTGGCTTCAGTAGAGAGAAGAGCTGAAAGACAGATGATTGATTGATGATAGTGACTTTAATTAGGGAAGTAACAATGGGAAAGGACAAGTTTAAAGAGCTTGGTGGAAAAAATGATCTGTGGTGGCTTAAAACATGTCCATAAATTCTTTGACATCACCACCACTGAAAGGTGGAAGGTATGCTCCCTGCCTTGGATCTGGATGGGCCTGTGACTTGAGTGGAAGTGATGTTGTGCAACTTCTGAGACTAGGTCATGAAAGGTGACAAAGCTTCTGCCTGTCTGGGGACACTCACTCCCTAGTACCAGGTACTGTGCTGCCAGGGAGCCACGTGTGGATGTGCAGGCCCCAGCTGAGGTCCTAGCACCCAGTGCCAGAAGCGTTACGTGAAGAAGTCTTTGAGGTGACTGCCTGGCTGAGCCCAGTCTAATGAAATGATTGGTCTTGTTTTAAGCCACTAATTTCTGGAGTATTTTTGACACAGCAATAGATAAGCAGACCACCACCCTTATATCACCCAATTAAGGAGATATCTTTTCGTCTCTTTTTCATACTGTGCTGTATTCACCATAATTTTTGGCTTCTGTAGCAAAAGACATTTACACTAGGTGAAAACAATCTACAAAGGCACATAGAGTTGGGGAGTAAGATGTTCTGTCCGTCAAAATTCTCATTAACAGAGTAAGTACACGCTTTAGGCAAATTACCGTAGAGTACATAGATGCTTTAGGCAAGTTATTGATTGCAGAGAAACACGATTTTTCAAAGAAACTGCCAAGTTTTAAAGAATGAAATGGTCACTATATACTGAACATACTTTTTCTTTGATGGTTTTTTCTTTGCCTTTAGAATCGTCTATTATTTTGAGGTGAATGTTATGCACATTCATTACCTCATTACTAAGTTGCCCCTCAGTAAGACTTCTGGGAACAGGTCAGAGAGCCTGGTTTCGCAGTCCACAGAGAACCACAGCCGGCAGCTGCTCAGAGCAGCAGGGCTTGGGAAGGTCATGGCTGCTATTTATTGCTCACGATCCTTTTTTTTTTTGCTAATGAATAGTTGTTAGCTAACAACCAAGGCCACATTCACCCAGGGCATAATAGCCGTTTGAATGCTCTCTGTGAATGCTGGAGAAGATAAAAGATAAGTTGAGGGACAGGAAGCATGCCTTATTATTCCCTGAGACTTTGAAGGTAGAGAAATTTAAATCCTTTTTTTTTCCTTTTGCAAAACACCAGACACACATAAGATGTAATTAAGATTCTATGAGGCAGAGAATTTTCTTTCAATGAAGCTTATGCTTCACAGAGCATAGGCTAAAGAAATTCTTTTGATATTTCTGAACAGGAGGAAGAACTCATTTGTTTATGTAATTCTTCAACTAGGTGCAAACACTCTGAATGCTACTGACAGTAATAACAACAGTTAATGTTTATATGGCATTCTCTTCGTGCCAGGTAGTGTTCAGCTTGCTTTGCATTTATTACCTCATTCTGTCCACAGTAAGTCCACGAGGTGGTATTACTATTATCCCTGTTTAACAGATGAGGAGATTGAGGGGAGCCCACGGCCACACAGTAAGTCAAGGAGCTCTTAGTGCTCTATCTCTGAAGAGATTCTCCTGTTTCTCCTCTGAGGAGACATCATGTGGTACAGTGGGAAGGGAATGAGACTAGGAATCTGGATTTTAATCTCAGCTCCACCAATTTGGACAGGACATTTTCCTTGACCCGAGGAGGAGACTTAGAAGATTCCTCCTACTCTAGAACTTCTGGTTCTATGAATAACTGTAAAGTTAGAGTTATCTCCGGGTTTTGGAACAGCACTGAATAAGGAGTCTTGCAGCACTCCAGGCAGACAGCTGGGAGGCTTCACCATCATGTGGGCCCTCAGAAAGAAAAGGCACAACCAGCCCCCCAGGTGCTGGCCTTCAAACCATCAAGAGGCCGATCCTTACGAGGAAGCTCTGACCTGCTGTCATGACATTTTTTTTTTTCTTTTATTTATTTATTTTTTTGTGGCATGCGGGCCTCCCTCTGCTGCGGCCTCTCCCGTCGCGGAGCACAGGCTCCGGACGCGCAGGCCCAGCGGCCATGGCTCACGGGCCCAGCCGCTCCGCGGCACGTGGGATCCTCCCGGACCGGGGCGCGAACCCGGTTCCCCTGCATCGGCAGGCGGACGCGCAACCACTGCGCCACCAGGGAAGCCCCTGTCATGACATATTTATTTATAAAAGATAAAACATCCAAAGAGAGAAAAGAGAAAATCATTAACAAATGAGACGAACTATAGGACCAAATATTTATGACCTGTATAGAAAACTAAGGAATACAGAGAGCATTATGTGGTTTTTATTGGCATTTATTTTGAAAACCACGTGGATTTCCCATGACCAAAGTGGTAACCATTAAGTTTTGGCTTATTATCAGTTCTGAGAGTTAAATTCTGGTTTTGTTTGTTCTGCTGAGAAAACAACAAGTTTTCTCAGGAACCTCTTCTCTTATTTTTGAGAAAACTTGACCCTACTGAACCTTGGATGAAAATTTCAAATCAACATGGAGATTCACATAGGCACTATTATTTTACAGATGAAAAACTGAGGGCTCAAGTATCTTGTCTAGGGTCACAGGTAAATGATGACAGAAGCAGTGAGAAAATCCGGGGCTATTTCCCAGCATGGTAGAGTAGGGTTTCAGACCACGATCCCCCTGAAAATTAGCTGGAGGTGGCCACTTATAGTGAAATTCCTTCCTGTTAGTGCTTACTGGGTTCCCCTGGAGACCGTGACCGTGTTCCTTCAAGGATCCTCAGCCCTTTACAAGGGGAAGCCTCCTTCCCGCGGGAGCCCGAGCTTTCTGTTTGCCTGTATCTAGATCTTCCTGGTGGCACAACATATGAACGTCTCGAGGCAGCACACCAGCGCTCAAAGATCTTGGAAATTTAAGGAGACCAAGTGTTAGTATACTGTACACTGGAGTACGATGCCCGATTTCTTAGGAAGCCAATAATTCACTAGAAGCAGGCTCCCTCCAACTCAGACCCACGGATGGTTTGAACCCAGGGTTACTCAGCCCACAGGGACTGGCTGAGCGGCCGGAAGGTCCGACGGCTGACTGTCCTCTTGTTTAATAGCACCGTGTGGGATTTCCTGTCACTGGGGGTGTGGCAGAGCAGAGCATCCAAAGTGTAAGTGGTGACCTGGCCATTTATGTGCAGTTTCTCATACAGCTCGTCAAATGTGGCCAGAAGAGTGGGCACATCCTTCACTTTTTCCCTCACTTTGACCAGCTGAAAAAAAAGCAAGAGTAGATTGTTATATCGCTGCAAGATTTCTTCCTTGTTCCCTTTATCCTCCAAGAAGCAGAGATATAAATGCAAAAAAAAAAAAAAAAAAGTAGAGTGTGCACCTAAAGTGGTAAAAACCAGGGTAATGGGGCACACAGAGGTATAACTAACTATAAAGGATTCCATAAGCTATAAACAACATTCAGGATTAGTACTTAAAAATCACCCCTGATTGGTTTCAGGGCTTCCCTGGTGGCGCAGTGGTTGAGGGCCCGCCTGCCGATGCAGGGGACACGGGTTCGTGCCCCGGTCCGGGAAGATCCCACATGCCGTGGAGCCTGCGCGTAGAAGGCATTTTTAAAATCCAGTTACAGGGCTTCCCTGGTGGCGCAGTGGTTGAGGGCCCGCCTGCCGATGCAGGGGACACGGGTTCGTGCCCCGGTCCGGGAAGATCCCACATGCCGTGGAGCCTGCGCGTCCGGAGCCTGTGCTCCGCAACGGGAGAGGCCGCAAAAGTGAGAGGCCCGTGTAACACACACAAAAAAAAAAAAAAAAAAAAGAAAAATCACCCCTGGTATTTTATAAAAGGGGGGTTCAAGTGGCGCATACTATACAATGAAACATACCAGGGAAAGGAGGTCAAACAGCATGGAATCAAGTGTGTCCAATTTAACGATCAGAGCAGGAGGCAGGGTCAAATGATGTAGGGCTTTCTAGCTCATGGTAAGTTTTTTGGAATTTATTCTAAAAGCCACCAGAAGGTCCTAACTGGGACTTGATCTGATTTAGATTTAATAAGCTGTGTGGAGAACTGAAGGGTACAAGAATGTGGAGACTAATTTAGGGGCCCCCATCACAGGCCAGATGAGAACAGGTGATGGTTTAGACTGGGACAGGTATAGAAAAGATGGAGAAGTAGATATATATGAAGTATATTTTGGAGATTAAACTGAAAGGATCTATTGTTGAAGGGGAGAGGAAAAGGGAGGCATCGGACATCTTCGCAACTTGGCCTTTAGTAACCTAGAGACGGGGGATGTCATTAACTGAGATGGGGAAGATGGCAGGATGAGATTTGGAGAGGGAAAATCAAGAGTTCTGTTTTGGACAAGATTGAGATGTCTGTGAAACATCTTGGGAGACATGTCCAGAGGTTATTGGCTACACAATTATGAGGCATGGGGGCGAGGTCTAGACCAGAGGTATAAATATTAGCATCACAAGTATACGAGTGGTTATTTAATTCTACAAAAATGAGTGATCTCAAAATTAGAATGTGAATGTGAGTCTATCACATATACACAGGTTGTGTAATATAACACAAACCTGCACACCTTCTTTTCAAACAAGGGCTCCCCACTGAACCTTCAGGTAAAGTTTAAACACTTCTAACATTCTTAAAAAGAATAGCTTGTTTAGTCCTCATGTTCAGGGTGAGATGCAGCAGCATATGGCTCTCAAAAGAAGCAAAGCAGGTGAGCCAAGCTGGAGGTAACCTTGCTCTCACTGCAGATATTACCTCAGTTCTGGAGGTAACCTTGCTCTCATTGCAGATACTACCTCAGTTCTGGAGGTAACCTTGCTCTCACTGCAGATACTACCTCAGTTCTGGAGGTAACCTTGCTCTCACTGCAGATACTACCTCAGTTCTGGAGGTAACCTTGCTCTCACTGCAGATACTACCTCAGTTCTCTTAAATCACTACAAAAATAAATATTAAATGGTATCACTAGGACCATCCTACAATTGAAGTAGAAAACAGTTGGTACGACATTGTTTGTTAATTAAGTAAGTTTTAAAAAAGAAGTCAATACGGAAACAGTTCACGCTGGAGTGGTTTCCGTCACGGTGCTGCAGAAAGTCCGCAGTTCTTTTCACCATTCCTCTAGTGGCACAACAGCACCTTCTCACCACACCTAAAACATGTCCAGTAACTGGTGGCATAAACACTAAATAGAGCATTTGTAAAATGCAGAGTTTTACAACATAAGACTCCACATGCAATGTCACAAAGATATTTAGAACTAGCTCAAAAGCTGCTGGAGTTTTAGGGATCAATTCACTTCTCAACAAGCAGTTCCCTGAGTAGCCTCACAGCAACCAGGGGATACACGGAACTAGAGGGTGAGCTTTCTAAGTAAATCAGCCTTACAGGCTTTGGGGAGGAGAATCAGATAAAAACAATGAGTATTTTTCAGTGCGAAGTTTGGATGCTTTAGTCGTGTAATTCAGGCAACATACTGAGGGGCCAGGTCTAAGGAAGGATTAACATCAGTGCTAGTGAGAAAGCAGAAGTTTTGTCAGTGCTGCACATACGCACATGATCGTGTGCTTTAAAACCAGTTTACACTTCTAGTTCCCCTACTTTTCTAAACACGCTCCCAAAAGGTTTAGGTCGGTCACAACCTACACAGAGCTAAGACCTCAAATAGAAAGAAGCTTTAAATTTAATCATAATCAGTTAGTTTCCCGACAGGCTCCCTTTACCAGCCTTCAGGTGGGAGTGAGGAATGGGACAGGGCTGGGAAGGCCACAGGGTGGCAGAGGTGGGGAGCTGCCACCTGCCCTCTGCTGCCAACCTGCCATCTCAGGTGCTAGCCGGAACCCAGCTGCAACCGTGCCACCAAAGGCCCGGGAAAAAGGAGAAAAGCTGGGGGAGGACCAACAACCAGGCCCCTTGGTTAGTCAAAATGACTATACCAGTATCATTACTAACAATATGATCACTGCCAATAATTTATGATTTCCTCACAGTCTTTTTTCCCTGTAGGTTATATACGACTAGCGATGTACAAATTACTAAATTTCGAATGACTTACAGTAATTCCTCTTTATGTGCTTAAGCCATCAGTATGACACAAGGTTCATTTGTTTCATTTTGCTTTCAATTTTTAGAAATTGCTTCTTTCTCTTCATTTTTATTTAATTTTATTTTATAATTTTGCAAAGCATTTATATGGTTCCATTAGTTGGTCTATTCAGGAGCTAAAACCACAGTTCTAATTAGAAAAGCTTTAATATATATGGTTTCATATCTGGCAGGTCTAGCACCTCTTCTTTCACAGAGTTTTCCCAGCTATTCTTGCTAGTTTGCTCTTTCTACTAAACCTTAACTACAGAAAAAAACCTAATGGTATTTTTATTGAAATGTTACATTATCACATTAGCTTGGGCAGAACTGACTTTATGAGGTTGAGTCTTCCTGTCTAAACACCCAGTAGGTCTTTTTTTTTTAACATCTTTATTGGGCTATAATTGCTTTACAGTGGTGGGTTAGTTTGTTTCTGCGTTATAACGAAGTGAGTCAGCTATACATATACATATATCCCCATATCTCCTCCCTCTTGCGTCTCCCTCCCACCCTCCCTATCCCACACCTCTAGGCCAGTTATGTCTTTTTACTTGTTTAGGTAGGGGAGATTTTCTTTTTGTTAAGATGAGAGATACTATAGCCTACTGTTTGCCTATGGGGATGATCTACAGGGAAGGCGAGCAATGGTGATGATGTTCACAAGAAGGTGACACAACTTCTGGGCTGATGCCCTGGGCTGGCTGGGGGTGGGGATGGGCTCCCAGGCTCTAGAGAGGTGCCTACAGTCACCACGGCTTCAGGAGGGAAGGCTGAGCAGAGAGAGAGAGAGGGGCAAGGAGGCTGTTGGTGCGGCAGCGGTTCTCCTCTAATTGCTTCTGTTTCCTCTGTGAAACAGGAAGCAAGGTCATCAACTGAGAGTGAGGAGTGGGGAGAAGGAATTGGATGCTTAAGGAGAAAGGAAAAAGAAAAAGAAGAGGGCCGACACCCATGAAGACAGCGTGGGGAAAAGAACAATGTAAAAGGAACAAGTTTTCCTAGAATTTCAGAGGATATATTGTGTTAGAGGAAAAAAGTCTGCACCCACACATAGAAATCTAGCAACAGGAACAACAAAGAGGTTGCCGGATTGGACAGTCTCTTTAAAGAGGTGGCCTACAGGATTAAGGTATCGAGTGGACAGTTTAAAGAGTGTTCTTGCACCTTTACAGGATTTCAGTGGAAACCGCCTACTCACCACTTCTTCTGAGAACACATGTTTTTTCACAAATCTTGATAGATTTCCCTCTGCAGCATCCTTTAGTATATCTATCAGGGTTTTCAACATATTTGACTGGATATGAATCATAATCTGAATAAAAAGAAGAAACAAGAAAAACAAGATTCAGCTAGTAATCAACACTGAGAAATGTACTCCGTGAGATAAGCCTACCTTTACAGGCATCTACCCTGCTTTCATGCCATTTCCTAATTCATTTGCTTGCTCAAGTTCAAAGGTGCTTTGAATGAATGCCCACCAGCCAAAACTTGTTTTCCAATAGCTAATCAACACACCACAACTTCAAAACTTGCTAAAAGGCAGAAACGGAGAGAACATGGATTTTGGAGTCTGACGTACTTGGGTCAGAGTCTTGGCACTGGCCATTACAGCTAAGAGACTCTGGCCAGGTATTTAATCTCTTTCAATATCTTTATTTGTGAAATGAGGACAATACCTTTACATCTCACATTTTGAATTACTGTGAACATTAAATGAAATATCAGCATGCAGGAGGTACTCAACAAACATTACTATTAGATTCTTCTTCTCTATTTCCTCTAGATTCAGAGGATATGACAATCAGACAATCTCATAAGACTGGCTCCGAGTCAAAAGATACCTTTATCTTTTTATTTTATTTTTTTTGGTTAGGAAATTGCAGGCATACAGATTGTTCAAGTATAAAGTGGAAACTGGTTAAAGTCTTAATGAGGCACTCCTATTTACACTATCTCTATCAAAACTGGGTGCTTGTACTTGGCTTTCAAAATGATAACACTAACTACCTTCCATCAGATACAATTAACGTAAGGAAAAAAAAGAACACATTTCCCCTGCACCCCAATTACCAATGTTCACTAGTCTAATTTGAAAAATACAGCAAAGTTTAAAGAAAATGAGAATAACTCAGAATTCACCAACTAATGTTAACCATTGTTTACAATCTCATGTATTATCTTCCAAATATATTAATCCCCCCTGCCCCCCAATCTGATTCTGCTTTTTGGTCAATTATTATAAAGTGAACATTTTCTCATAGCATCAAGAAGTTTTAGGAACAAATAAAACCTCATTTTTAATGATGAATGCATAGCAATCCATCATATAAATCAAATAAAGCAATACCATACTTTATTATATTAATAAATGTCATACATTTAAAAAAATTGTTAACTTTCTTAGACTTGATTCCCAGAAGTGAAATTACAAAATCGGGGCTTCCCTGGTGGCGCAGTGGTTGAGAGTCTGCTTGCCAATGCAGGGGACACGGGTTCGTGCCCTGGTCTGGGAGGATCCCACATGCCGCGGAGCAACTAGGCCCGTGAGCCACAACTACTGAGCCTGTGCGTCTGGAGCCTGTGCTCCGCAACGAGAGGCCGCGACAGTGAGAGGCCCGCGCACCACGACGAAGACTGGCCCCCGCTTGCCACGACTAGAGAAAGCCCTCGCACAGAAACGAAGACCCAACACAGCAAAAATAAATAAATTAATTAATAAACTCCTACCCCCAACATCTAAAAAAAAAAAAAAAAAAAGAAAAATTACAAAATCGAAGGGTATAAACATTTTTAAGCCTCTTGATCTTTAGGAAAGATAGTTTTTCTGGGAGAGATATTCCTTTTTGATACCAAACCAGCTAAGTTCTCTTAATAGTCCATTTTATAACATTGTATGTTTGTTGAGCAGTTGATCGGGATGAGGGGTTATCTTTGGTCCTGAATAACAGAATGAAATGGCCCCAAGTAGCCTAACTCCAAAAGACCTGATCTAAGTTGAGTTCTGGAGCACAGGCAAAACGCTTTGTAGGGAGAGAACATTCCGTGGGTCTCTCACAGTCAGGCAGAAGCACTGACTGTCTTTAGTCCCGACTGTATTTTCAAGGATGTTTGTACGGCCAGCAGCCTTGGGAAGACAGACGGTGTCTCATCCAAAGCAGAGGGCAGGTATGCTTACTGTCCAATTTAAGAGATTTGGGTTCCCCAAGTTCACAGTTCCTCTCTTAAAATGTAATCCCCTGTGTGTGCAAGAAGCATATAGACCTCTTCATGTCGCTCTGTGGGAACTGGGCTCAAGAAACTGCTGCAAAAATGCTAATCTGCTGGCTACTGCTATTGCTGTGAGTGATAAACTGTCCTTCTTCTCTCGGTGTCTTGTGTTCTCTACCAGCATCCACAAAACTGTGGCAGGTTAACTCATTAGCTCAGAAGTGGGGTAAAATCTCCAAGTCTTAATAGTTCTTAACAGTTTTGTTAGTAAAAACCAATCCCAGGGCTTCCCTGGTGGCGCAGTGGTTGAGAGTCCGCCTGCCGATGCAGGGGACACCGGTTCGTGCCCCGGTCCGGGAAGATCCCACATGCCGCGGAGCTGCTGGGCCCGTGAGCCATGGCCGCTGAGCCTGCGCGTCCGGAGCCTGTGCTCCACAACGGGAGAGGCCACAACAGTGAGAGGCCCGCGTACCGGAAAAAAAAAAAAACAAAAAAAAACAACCAATCCCAATTTGGTTGGCAGTGGTCTGTCCTATCAAGGGCAAGGAGAAGTCTACCTTGTTGATGCCACATTTGCAGTGCCTGGCACCGAGTAGACCCTCAACAATGAGAAATGAGAAAGGGAGGGTAGGTCCCCTAGCAATTTACAGGGATAAACCTCCTGGAGCTCACGCTAGAAACTATTAATGATGTGCTTCTGAAAGAGTTCAACTTTTCTTCCTAACTTTTCCCAGTTTCTCTCCTGCCTCCAGCAACTAACCCTGATTCAGTGGGGATTTCAAGAGTAAGGTTCAATACCTTGAACTATACTGCTGAAGGGCAACATAGATGAGGCAGTTACTGATGAAAGGCAAAGAAAAAATTTAAAGCTAGGAGCTTGTCTCAAACTGAAGTCTCAGGGTACAATTAAGAAAGCTAAATCAGGGTGCAGTGCATTGCTTCAATCTTACAGATTTCAAACAAAAGCCTAGGAAAATTGAATTAGCAAGGAGCAGGGGGAGTTTTCGTTAAGAAAAACTAGTCAAAGAACACATACTTCCCACCCCTCTGATTTTCTGAGACCTCAAGAAATGTGTCACTGGACACCTTTGACCAAAAAGGAACAGAAGCCCTGAACATGCAGACATCTGCATTTCTTTTCTTTTTAAGTTTGCTATATTTGAAGTAGAATAGCATAGTGTGGTAGAGACTGCTAATTTTCTAACCAATATCCACATTTCCCTTGTTTTAATAACAGAGCTCCCTAACTTTGACTGATGCTGCCATGTACGGAACTCAAAAACTGTATGTCTCAGGTTGGTCTGCAACTAGATGTGGTCATGGGATTAAGCTCTCGCCATTAACATGTAAGTACAAGTTGTTGGGTGAGACATTTGGGAAAGCATTCTTAAAAGGGACCAACTTCTTTGTCCTCCTGCATTCTCCTACTTCTTGCTGGAATAGATGTAACGGATAGAAGTCACGTGCTTAGGATAGTGGTATGGAAATACAAGAGGCCAGGTCTCTGATGACATCACGGAATGTCATACCAGACCTAGACCGACCACCTCTGGTTTTCTACTTGGAAGAAAAAGAAATCCTCTAATTTGTATAGACTCTTGTATTTTTAGAGTCTGCACTGCTTCCAGCCAAATGCAATTCTTAAACATATAGCTGAGATGTTGCCACAAGGGATTTATGAGAGATAATAAGTCCTGTCTCCTTTCCTACCGGTGTGGCCTAGGTCTTCCCAGCATGAGCTAGAACTTTAGAGTGGCCTTAGTGAGTAGGAGAAACACACATTAAAACATTTACCTGTGTTAACAAACAAATGATAAAAAAGCAGCGAAACTCACCACTTGTCAATTCCCCTGTAAGGTAATGCAATTCCAGAATGGGTCTAGATTTCTAGAGAAATGATTAGAATGCAAATAAAATCAGTGGAAAACTACCCTTTGTTGGCCTCTGCTACTTTCAGACATATTTGAGAAGTGGAAATTAGTCCTCCTATATTAAGCAGCGATGCTAAATAAAGAAGGGGCTATCGCAGTTCTTCTGCGATTGATGGGTTTCAATTGAGACTCAAAGGGCAGAGTCAACACGCACACGCCTCGATGAGATCACGTGCTCAGCCAGTTCGGTGTGGAGCAGGCATGAGCCGGGAAACGGGGAGCCAGGCCCTCTGGGTCGTAACAGCAGCAGGAGCAATTTCAATGAAAAGAAAATTAAGTTGAGGGGAAAAATTAGGTAAGTTCGTATTCCAGCTGGCAGCAAGAAAAGATTTTAGTGTAAGGCATTAATTTTTAAAGTAGATCAGAAAAAAACTTCATTTATTTCTGCTGATACTGACTGAACAGACTCTATTCAGCCTAATTGTTAGGTTTCCATTTCTGAATAATTAACAAATTGCCCTTAAGGATTCTAAGCAGATGACTCAGCCTTGGAGGAGCTAGGGCCCAGAATTAAATTATTTTTTAAAAACCTGCTCTAATAACAGAGACCCAGAATCTGAAAGATTATTAAACCTGAGAATGGCAACCAGTTCTTTTTCGCCATTCCTGAGGAAGGAAGAAGAAACAGGCTTGTATTGAAATATGAGAAATTTAGATTGGACATTTGCAAGAATTGCCTGAGTGAAAATTTTTAAACAATCTTCAACAATCTTTAAGTTTCTGGACCATGGATAATTCTGCGACCCAACTCATGGAGGGGATGGTTCATATTCAAGATCAATTCAAGGATCCTTACAGAGCGTTTGCCAGAAACATGCCCATTCATTCGACCACGTTGATCGGCCGTCTCCCGGCCCCCCACCCAGCTCTCCCAGGAGGAGCTGTTCCTGCTGCCAGGACCGAATAGCCGAGGAATCTCATTCAAGGACATGGAGTATGTGCACTAACAGCAGGTTCGTTTTTTGACATCCAGTCCTGTGTTCTTTTCACCATTCTGGAGAAGCAGTTAGCTCCAGTCCTAGATAAAAGATGCACAACGCTAATCTCTGTAGGTCTGGAGTGGTGGGGAAACCCTAGGCTTTGTATGTAGTCAAACAGATTTGATTGTGTTAAAACTTTGACTCTGCTATTTAATTAGCTGTGAGAACCTGGGTAGTTTACTTACCCTTTGAATCTTCATTTTCCACGTGTATAATATGGAGAAATACTGTTCTGACAGTGTTGTATAAAATAAACCGACAAATCTAAGTATCTAGCGTGGTACCTTAGCTAAAATAAACTGAAACCCTGCCAATCTCACTCTTCCATTTCTTATCAACCCTTATTGGTCCCCCCATGCCCATTTCAACTCTAAGAAAAGCGACTAATGACCCACATAAAACTTCTCTCACACACTCTGCTGTGTTTCTTTCACCCCTGATGCTATGAACCACCTGGAATCCTAGCAATTCTACTGCTATCCAATCATGAAATGAGTGCGTCTGCAGGCCACTCTCTCAGAAGCAGATAAATATATTAATACTTGGAGATGCTGAGCCGTCCACATCCAGTAGGAAGCTGAGAAGAAGGAAAAATAACATATGCGTCTGCTGGAAGACCAGGATTCCTAGTCTGTTTGGCTTACTGGCTCAAATGACCGGACTTCTGGACTCTGGACCTTTGCCACCTTGGCCTCCTTCAGCTGAGAGCTTTTCAGGCTGACCTGCAGTTTCTGTTCAGGTGCCCAGTCTTGGACCAGGGGCTGCCTGTAGGAGGCCATGGCACGGAGGGCTATCACTCTCTTGGGTTTTGATCCACTGGTGCAATTCCTTCCTTCCCTGTCTTTTTCTGTTGCTTCCTCTGCCTCACCATTAATGCCATAAAAACTCATTTCTGGGACCTCTTACCTCCCTTTTTTGTGGCATTCATCAGTTTATAGCAGATCCATTACCAGGTTTTACAGATAAGTTCTTAACTGACAGCGCTGACACTCATCCCCACTCCAGGCCCCTGCCCTTTGCCAACTACAACATCTCTTTCTGGGTATTTTTCTTATATTTAGTCTCTTCCCTTCCAAACCCACCTCTTTCCCTTTTTTCCCCCCAGGTTCTCTACTATCACTGTCTCCATCTTTCTGGTTCCCTAGGCTCATCTTTCCCTCCTGTGTAGGCATTTTGAAAAGTAAATATGAGGTCAAATATAAGGTATTCTTATCTCAGACTTCTTGCTGGAACTTGTTCCCCAGAATTTACCATAAAGGCTTATCTAGTCCTTCTCTTGAAAGTCATCTGGGCACTGGTCTGGGGGTGACATTTGAGGATAATTATGGGCAGAACTGAAAACCATGGGAGCTTGCAGTTATGCCCAATTCCTGTTCGTGGGTTCTAGGATTTGTCAGAAATAAATAATCCTTTTTATTTAACATATTTCATTTTAAACAAATACTACTGGTATTAGGAAGCATCACTGAACACTGATTACATGCCAGGCACTAACTGTGTTGTGTTAACTAACTACTTTATATGGATCATTCTTTCAATTCTCCTAATGAAAGAATGGTACTATTACTACTGCTACTTCAGATAAAAGGAAAATGGAGTGGTAGAGGTTAAGTAACTTTGCCTAAGGACTCAGAACTAGGAAGAGAACTAGCAAACTAGAACCCTCAGCAAAACTAATCTCCCAACAGAGAATGCCCTTTCACCTCCATGCCTCCAGTCCCACAGCCCTGTCCTCTTTCAGAACACTGCTCAACAATATTCTTCTCCCCACTTCTCCTCTGTTAGCTCCTGCTGGCCAGCCCTTTGCTCCCCAGCCTGGAATACCGCACTGGCTATGACCCGCTATCCCAGTTCACGTCATGCTGGTGTTTACACATTTCGGTTCTTCAGACAATGTTTTCCTCATCTTGACCCCTTGATGTTTCAGGAGACTGTAAGTTCCTGGACACTAGGGGCTTTCTTTTCAACTCCCCACAACACACGTACTCGGCATACAAGCAGGGCCTCAGCAGGGCCTAGCTGAGTGGGGGCTGTGATGTCGTTAATGACAGGAGAGTCTCTTAGTCTTTTCATTGCCCCAGGAAGGCGCAGACGACTCACTGCTCACTGAAAAGGTGGGCCAAGGGAGGCTGGCAACAAAGTAAGAATGAAAATGGATGGCATTTATTGAGCGCTCACCAGGTTAGATGCCACCTTATGCCGTAGGTGTACTGACTCCGTGAGTCAGGTACCATGGATAGGATGTAATCAGCACGCAGGCTCTTCCTAAGTCTCAGTGGAGAGACTGCAGAGTCCATCTCCCTTCTCTCTAAATCAACAGCCTTCTGTAGTCATGTGTTACACCTGCAGCATTTAGCCACCTCTTATATCTGAGCATATCTGTGTTTCCCACCTATTTATACACTCCTGGAAGCACGTATTGACTCCTCTCATAGGGCTCCATTATAACTTTCACACAGTGATCAATAAATGAACGGAATGGATGAAGACCTTGGGAGATCAAAAGTCATTTGTTGTACACAGACAAAAAAATCCAGACTTAATTTTATTACATTTCAAGCCTTACTTTAAACCATAAAGAAGTCACTTACATTTAAATTAGTGCAGATTATGCTTTCTGGCCTCATGATTTGAGAAAAAATGGATATAGCTTTTGCCAGCTGGTTCTAGAAGGAAGAAAAACAAGTCATACCCCCAAGGCATATAAACATTACTCTGCTGTCATAAAGATCATTTAAAGATGTCAGGATAGTCCTATTCATGGTGCCCCAGGGTTTTGAAGTCCACAAAGAAAAAAAGTTTTTCGGTAATCAAAAATGAACATTCTATAAAGTGTTTCCTACAGTGGCATATTACTGAACGTTTTAACAACCTGCCTGAGTTCCACGTTTTAAGATGGGGGCATAAAGTTGGCATTTCCCCTTCTCTCACTGGAATGAACTTTCAAAAAAAAACAAGGTTGAGAAATAGAAATGCACACCCATCTTTGACATAATCAGAACATAGCAGAAACCTCAAACCACAGAAGAAATTTGCATTGCCAAAAACACTGGCGATGGAGCATACGTGAGTTCTAGACAAAGCAGTAAGAGGAGGACATTGCTGCATATCTCAGGAGTGCACAAAGTAGTTCTCAAAGGTGAGGGCACAGCCTGAAGTACTAAATTCCTGTTTACAATGATGATAATAGAGTTTAGGACTAGTAATGAGGTCTTTGGATCCTTTTGGTGGCAGAGGTGAGGCTAATCAAGAATTTACACAGATCACCCATACTTGCAGGAAACAATATGTCACTTATAGCAGCAGCAGAGAAGAGACTTTTCATTGAAAATCGCCTACATGCCTACTCCCATTGGCCAGGAAGAAATAGAGCCAATGCATATTTGTAGACAAAACTCAGAAATAAAGAAAATTCCTGCTAGCCTAGAACATGGCAACATGGCGCTATTCTCTTCTGACATGAATCTTCTGCAAATGGCTGGTCTAAGCATCTTTCAATGATGAATAACCAAAAAAGAACCAGCATGTAAACTATATAAAGACATTATGAGGAAAAAAGAAAAAAAAGATTACAGCAAGAAAAAAAAAAAAGAAAAGAAAAGAACTGGCTGATGAAGAACTCCCAAAGGAAAAATATTTCCATGGATATAAGGGACAGAAAAGAGAAAAACTAACAAGATCAAGTCACTCAAAAGTGGAAAAAAAAAAAAAATTCAGGCAGGCCTCAGATTTCTCCATAGCAACATTCCATACTAGAAGACAGAAAAACAATGCCGAAGAAAACCTCAAGTAAAGCAAATATCACCTCACAATTTTATATCTGGCCAAACTGTAGTTCAGGTTTTAAAAAAAAGGGCAAATAATTTTAAATACCAAGGACTCAAGGAGTACTGTTCCCCTGAGGAATTTACTAGAACACACTTTGGAGAGCCTTAAATTAAAACCATTCCCTGAGCATGTTACGTGGTAAACGAATCATTTGAAATTTCCACTTTAATTATTTGAGAAATTTCTCTGAGTACAGCCTCCCTCATTGATCTTCCATAGGATCCTGGCCAGCCCCGTGTAAACAGCAGTGCATGTTAGGCCCTCAACTGTAAATGAAAACATTCTTTGGAGGCAGAGGTATAGATGTAGGTTGCCATGGCACCAAAGGCATTGGTCTCTTTATGGGGACTTTTTCTTTATGACAGAGTCAGAGGAAAAAAGATAAAATAAAAGCAAGAACAAATGAAAGTAGTAAAGTCTTGCCTACTCCTAATTCACTTATGTGCACCCCAAAGCCTTACCTGGTTCAGAGCTAATGCCACTGCAAAACAGGATGCTCTCCGGGAGAGGATTTCTCCTTTGATGAGGGCTTCTTCTCTTAACGTGGTACAGATTGTAAAAGATTCAGGGCTATTCTGGGGGAAGACAGGATTGCTCAATAAATAAATGTCACAAACCTTTAGGTTAATAAGATGATTAATGGTACCCAGTGTTTCAGATTTCCTTTTGGAAGAATTTCCTGGAGCATATCTCAAGTCGCTTAAAAGATTAAGCTCCACATAGAGACTATTTGCAAATAGACTCAGTTATCTATATATTAGCAGCTCAAATCTTAAATGAACTTTATTTTTAGCTCTTTGTCGGTTTTCTGACTTGGGGCAGCTTTACCCACAAACATACAGGTCTCTTTTCATCCAGGCAGGCTGGTTTCAAGACATAGGTACCATAACATACACGTGTGAAGAGTCAGCCTGCTACTACCGTATTAAATGATAAGAGTAAAGCTTAGCAACACCACAGAACTTTTCCTTAGGGAGTTTCCAATCTGAAAATATCCATGTTAAGTCAAATGTTTGAAAACATGAAAACATATTTGAATGGAAATCCTGAAAGAATTCCATAAAACCAGATGCCTTAAAACAAAAACCAAACAAAAAAAACCACACACACCAGGAAGAGGAGTGATACACAAAGTAGCAGACAGCAGCGGTAAGACAGAATTCTCTTCCTTTGTCTATGTTGTAGGTGGGTTAAGGTTTACGAGAGCAGCATGAGTTCTGTACCTGTGTGTGTCTGTCATGGCATGATTCGTAACTCAAATCCTAAGGGAAAACCTGAATTTAATGAGAGGGGACAGTTCCCAGAATTGGCTTGGAATTTGTAACAGCTGACCAGTTCAATTTTTCAACTCCAGTCTCCACTGAGTGAAACAAGTTATTCTTGAACACAATATAGGGCAGCGGTCCCCACCCTTTTTAAAAGGCACCAGGGACAGGTTTTGTGGAAGACAGCTGTTCCACGGAGCTGGGGGTGGGGATGGGTCAGGCGGTAATGCGAGTGGTGGGGAGCGGCAGGTGAAGCTTCGCTTGTTTGCCCACTGCTCACCTCCTGCTGTGCGGCCCGGTTCCTAACAGGCCATGGACTGCCACTGGTCCGCAGCCTGGGGGTTGGGGACCCCTGATATAGGGGAGAAAAGTCCTCTGGCCCTTTGTAAGTGGAGTTAAATTCTCTCCACTTCAGTATACGCTCAGGGAGACATCTCTAAGAAGGTGAGGAAACTGTGTATCACAGTGCTGAAGAACCGATGCTCAAGTGTGTGTCATGTTGGCCTCTGTTCACAGAATCATAAAGTGGCAGGATTGGACAGGATCATCTAGTAATCCAGCGGTCAGCAAACTACGACCCTGGGGCCAAAGCCAGCCTATGGCGAAAAATGGTTCTTAGATTTTTAAAGATTTGTAAAAACAAAAACAAAGAAGATGTGACTAGGACCATAAGTGGTAGAGACTGTATGTGGCCCCCAAAGCCTAAAATATTAACTATCTGGCCTTTTATAGAAAAAGCTTGCTGGCTCCTGAATCCAAATGCTTCATTTCACAAATGAGGTAAGTGACCACTTCAAAGCCAGTTCATGTTAAAGTTGAGACTAGACTCCACATTTCCCAATTTCCAAGTTGGTTTCTTCCCCCTGTAACCCAACTGCCCCTCTTGTTTTGGAAAATTGGTATCGCTATGCTTTTCAGGGAAATTTTCAATAGCCATGTTCTACCTTACTTAGTGTTCCTTCATTTTCAGTATAAAAAGGTTTTGTTAAGTTTCCAGTGTTAAAACGGCATGAATGTGTACAGTAATGCATGGAATCTTGGTCACTGTACTATTTCAGTTACCATTTATGCATTCAATAAGTAATAAAGAAATAGTTTATGTGCAAGAAACAATCCCGATATAGTGATGAGACAGGGATTTATAAGCCATGCTCTCTATTCTCAAAGAACTCATTTTAATGTCACATACATTTATTAAAGATCACTTATGAACCAGGCACTGTTAGGTGCTGGCAAATAAAGATGCCTCAAGGAGTTTACCCTCTAGTGGGGAGGATGAAATGTGCATCCACTTAGTAGATCAGGCAGTGTTATAAGTGCCATGTCTGTGAATACAGATAGATCACAATCAAGGGATACTGAAGGACAGAGAGAGCACTTCCAACTTAGGTGATCACAGAAAAATTCACAGATGAGGACAAAGTAGCCCTTGAGTTCACCAGTGAAGGATGCTAAGACTTCCATGGGAGAGGGCCACAGAGAAGACTGGTCTGGTGAGGTCCAGCATGAGAAAGAGGCCTCTAAAGCAGAGTTTGAACCCAGCATGCTGTTTCTTGTTCTCATTATCTACACAAATGCCAGAAAAGATGGAAAGATGATAAAATTGCTTTTCCCATGATATAACTGTCTGACATGGCTAACTTGGGTTTTCTAAAAATGAACATATTTAAAATGGAAATATCTGCACCAGATGGAAAACAGACTTCAGGGGAACTGAATTTTATTTGTAGAGAAAAAAAAAAAATCCTCTCTCAAACACTACCCAAAATGCTCTAAAAGTTTAGGGAAGACAGTCTTACCAGTTTGTAGCAAATTGCAAAAGCAAGGAGGTAAGTATCTTTGTTGAATTTCACATCTTGGTTTTTCATCTCAATCAGCACTTCCAATGCACCTGTCAAAAGCCAGGAGTGGGCTGGCAGTGTTAAATGCATTCAAGTGAGTTCAAAGTCCTCTACTATTGATTCCCAGAGCTCAATCTGTTTAGCTCCATCTACTGAAAAGTATACTTCAGCACAATAAAAACTTTCAAAGTCATTTATCAATTAACTAAATTTCAAAATAAATTATACAGGAAGAACTAGTATTTTAAAACCTATTATAATTGCAGCATAAGTAAAATCTGGGGTGTTTAAGTCATGATGTGATGCAATAATGTTTTCACACTTAAAGAATGGGGTCTCCATAATTCAGGCACTCATCAGGAATGTAAAGATCATTTTTACATAGTCCATTGTTTTTCCTAATTTTACATAGTCTATTGTTTTTCAGCAAACATAAATTGTGATACTTACTTTTATATTTACCTTTGATAAATAACATATCCATCAAAATATTGAATGATGTGGAGTCTGAGAAGAAACCTCGTAAATGCTAATGAAGAAAAACAATATAGTTTGGTTAAAAGGTAAAACTATTAAGGGAGTACTTATACTGCATCTTCTCTGTCTAGGACTGTCTACATATTTTATTCATTTAGCAAAAAAATTTAAATGGTGCCCACTCTTTTGGGGTCATGCCTTTAGCAACGGGCACAGTGAACAAGAGGCAAAAGATACAGCAAGAGATCTCTAGGTTTCAGAAATACAGTGAAGGACGTCTTTACGCAATGGGCTCTGCCAAGCTTAGAAGAAAAGAAGCAAGCCGGTTAGCCCTCCTGGGGGTTGTCTTGGAACCTGGGTGCAGAATGTTAACGTGAAGTGGCAGCTATAAGTATGCTTGAGGGCTAAGGTGGGAGAGGCTTACACAATTATGATCCTCTTTTGGCAAACGAATAATAGTTGATTATTCACTTTTTGAAATAACTCACTAAAACAGTGGTTCTCAACATTTTTAATGGGATGATAATGTGACACATGCTATTCAAATACACCATTAAATGTCTTGTGCAAGTCTGTTATTTTTGGGGGGACCCTATTAGGCAGACCCTATTCTAGGTGTTAAGAATAAAGAAATGATGAACAAGACAAAGGCCCTGCCCTAACCTCTAGTAGGGCTTATTATCTAGGGGAGCTTAAATTCTGGCAGAGGAGACAATGAACAAGTGAATAAAACAAGCGGAAAAAATAAAAATATAATTTCAAGTATCAATAAGGGCTATGAAGGACAATGAAACAGGATAAAGGGAACAGAGAAGATGATGGAAGGTGGTCAGGGAAGGCTCTCTGAGAAGAGACCTCAATGAAGTGATGCAGATGTAGAGCACTCCAGTCTGAGGCCACGGGCCTGGTTGTCTGAGAGAAAACCAGAAGGTCCAGAGTGGAGTGAGCAAGAGGGAGAGTGGCAGGAGATGGAGTACCACAGCGGGACCTTGAAGGCATGGTCAGGGGTCTGAGTTCTATGCTAAGTGGGATGGGAAGCCACCAGAGCAGCCCCGTCCATAGGGAGAGATTGCAAGCCTCAAGTGTGAGCCATGTATATGACTCTAAATTTTCAAGTAGTTTCATTTAAAAAAGTGAAAAGAAAGATGTGAAATCAGTTTTAATAATATGTTACTTAACCCACTAAATCCAAAATTTCAACATGTAATCAATATAAAACATTATTAGTAAGATACTTTACATTCTCCTTTTTATGCCAGGTATTTAAAATCCATCATGTATTTTACACTACAGCCCATGTAAATCTGAACTAGCCGCAGTCCAAGGCCTCCAAGGGTACATTGGGGTAGTGGCTACCATACTGGCAGCACTTCAGGGTTCTGGGCAGGGGACACGACAAGGTAAGGTGGAAGCAGGATTAGGCTTTATGGCACTTGACTCTAATTCAGTTTATTCTACAACTCCAGGAAACGTATACATACATGAATGCTTCATGCTCAGGTAGATTAAAAAAACCAAAAAACCAAAACCTTTACCCTCATTTTCTTTCTTTTTGTTTCTTTTAATCATTATACTCATGGCTATGATTTATTACAGTGAAACGTTTATTTTCTTTTAATTACAACATTAACATATGCTTATTACAAAATAGTCAAACAATACAAAAGTATATACAGTAAAAAGTGAGGATTTCCTCTACTTCTGCCCCCTGAAGATAAGCAGTAGTTTAGTGTATATCCTTCTAGATTTTTAAAACATATATGCTATAATGTAAATATGTATGTATATTTCTTCTTTTAGGAAAAAATAGGCTCAAACTAATCCATACTGTTCTGAAACCACCTTTTCTCTGCTTACTAATATATTATGGTCATCTTTCTAATACCCAGGGTCCTTAAAAGAGGGGCAAGGTGAGAGTTAACAGTTCCTCCATGGATACAACACTTTATATGAAAAAAAGTAAGAGGCAAAAGGACAACTTAGTTATGGAGATTCTTAAAAATATTAAAATGTCCCAGGGGGCCAGCCCTAGCCCCAAAATTTAATAAATGTTTCTGACCATGGATGAATTTATAATGTCTCTGAGTCCCCGTTTCCTCATCTGTAAAATGGAAATAATAATAGTACCTACCTCGCCAGGGCTATTGTGGGAAACAAATGAAATGAAACATGTATAATGCTTAAGCATGATGCTGCGAACTTGGTAAATATTCAATGAATAATTACAAAACTAATTATTGTTACTTTTGCTTTTAGGAAAATAAAATCAGAATATGTGAAAAGCAGAAATTCTGATAACAGAAAAGCATTTTACAACATAGCCTTCAACCAGAAGTAAAAATACGAAAACAGGGGAGAGGCACAGGTGAAGAATAGGAAAGGCAGTCTTAAAATGGCAGCCTGCCTCAAACTATCCCCCACTAAAAGCTCCTCAAAAGAGAAGATGTCAGTCCCAGGTGGACACACATCCAAGGTAGGTAGATACCTTGTAATCTGTACTTACACCTCTTCCACACCTCTGTATAGAGACCTACACCTCTTCATAGGCAATGACTCCAAGGAAACCTTAAAAATCCAGGGAAGAGCTCATTCCCTCAACCCAGCAGCCTTTCTCTGAAAATCTAACCCAGGAATAATGTGTATAGAAGAGCTGCCCTTCCTAACATCACTGAAAACACCCCATCCTCAGCGCAAGGAAGTCACCATGGCAGGGAAAGCAATTGGGAGACAGTAACCTGGTCTTTGATGAGCTCCACTGCAGTTTCCTCAAGATGCAACTCGTAGCACAACCTCATGAAAAGTGGTCCAAACTTGTACTCCCCCAAAGTGATATTCCTGTTCTCTGCATGGTACCTGGTAGTCAAAATAATTCAATGAGCCAAACAGTGGGACCTGAGGAAAGACAGACCATGGCATGCACTCTACTAGGTGTTGGGGACACAGCAAAGAATGAGATCCTCTCACAGGCTGGAGGGGAAAGTGCAGAATTAAAGATGACCAGAAGAATCCTGGCAAGCAGAAGTATACTAGGCATTTAAATAAACAAACAAGGTCGTTAGAGGCCCACATACTCTGAAATAAAAGAAAGTAAAAATGCAGATTGCAATCATCTCAATTTACCAACAACCTGCTAGGACTGAATGTGAGCATATGTCAGGGAGTAGCAGGGGTCTTGTATCTGTAAGCCCAGCAGAATGGACTGTCTCCTTCCATGCTCCTGGAGAAGAGCAAGGAAAGGAGTGGGGTGATGCTGTGTCCCCCTCAAGTCTGGCTTTATCCCCATATGGGATGGCAAATGACCAATAGGTGCATTTTACAATTTAGACCAATTTCTCTGTTTTTCTTGGCTAAGGGAAAGGTATATGTGAACTACAATCACCTAGCCAAACAAATTAAATGCAGCTTTGAAATTTTAGTTTTAGAAAAAGGCTAGTTTCAAAGACAGTGATGTTTTATATGTATGTGGCTTGGGATTTCTACAAGCAGCCAGTCTGCCAGTTAGAACTGCAGAACTGAAAATAGCCCCCATAAATTGCCTTTCAATAACCAACTCTTTCTGCTTTAGACACCAAGAAGACAATCTGGTGACAAAACAAGAACCTCATGATTGCATGTAAATCAGATTTTAGGAAGCTCTGATTTTAAAGAACAGAATATTCTTTTACCTTCTGCTAAAATCACTGAGGAAAGTCATAATAGCATATGGATAGTCTATTTTAAACATATATACTGCCAAAAAGAATGATGAGTGTACTTTTAAAGATACATTTCATAATCCAATTATAAAAGTTACAAAAAATATTCATTGCTTCATTTACAACAGTTATGAATTAACTTATTATATCAAAATATCAAGTTGTATACCTTAAAAATATACAATTTTTATTTGTTAATTATACCTCAATAAAGCTGGAGGAAAGAAGAAATAATTATTAAAAGGCAATATAGTGTCGTGATTAAGGATTTTTAGACTCTGATTCCAAAATGACAGTTCAAATCCCAGCTGTTTTACTTACTAACTGTGTAACCATAAGCAAATTAATTAATGACTCTGTATCTCAGTTTCCTCATCTGTAAAATGGAGATAAGAAAAGAACTCAACTCAGAGAGTTTTTGTGAGGATCAAATGAGATGATATGCCTGGCACACAGTAAACCTTACACATATGCTCCCTCTTATACAATGTAAGGCACGCGAAGGAGAACATCTTTAAAAATCAAAGTATTTCAGTAAATGATCTCAAGAGAAATGTGTGCCAGATTAAAAACAAAACAAAAATAAAAATTTTCCTAACTTAAATGACATTCACACTAATAAAAGTGCTAGAAAGTCACAGAGATAGTTAATATCACCTCTTCTTGACAAGAAACATTCACGTTAGAGGATCTAAAACCTTCTATAAACCAAACAACAGCGTGTGGTCCAGACTATGAGGAGATTCAGTTGTTCCCCATTTTTGGCTCAATAAAGAGCTTATGTTCCAGCTCGTTGCTCTTTTTCCCCAACAGGGGGCCGCCTGTCTCAGGAAGAGAGAGAATGGGTTGGTTAGGCCGAGGATTGACCGCCCCCACCCCCAGCTTGTCCAGCTGTCCACAAGTAGAGGGAAAGGACAGCAACCAGGCAGAAAATATTAGCATCAATAAAGGGATTATGAGTCATACTTTGAATGTTTATGACAAAAATAAGAGTGGAAGGAGCATTTAGAATGTTATCCTGTTTTGTTACTCTTGTAAACATCTGATAGCTTTGGGTAGTAAACAGAAAACTGAGAGTAAAACGAGCCAGAGGGTCTCAAATGATTCAACTGTATGAAACTGAAATAGCAGGTTTAGGTTTGCAGATATAGTGTGACTGTGAATTAGCATAATCCCTTTTGGAAAATAATCTGGCAGTCTGTATTGAGAAGCTTTAAAAGATGCATGCCCTCCGATCCCCAAAAGGAAACAAAGAATAAATTTTATGCATAGAGTTTGCTCATCATGGCATTATTTATCCTGGTGAAAAATTAGAAATAATTTAGATGTTCAACAATAGGGGCACAGTTAATTAAAATACCTAACCTATAATCGAACAGTGTATAGCCACTAAAATATGATTCCTAGAGTATTAACAGGCAAAAACATTTATGCTACAATGCTAATTAGAAAACAAGAAAATACCATTTTATATACACAGTAATAACTACAACTATGTAAAATAAACCCTACCTAAACCTCAAAATCTTTGCATGAAAAAAAATCAGTGAGAAAATATATCAAAATATTAACAGTGGTTTCTTGGATGTGGTAGACAGGCCCCAAAGTTGGGTGCCATCATTCCTCCCTGTATGTGCATGCGGCTCCGTCCTTCCAGAGGTGGAATCCTTTCCCCTCCCCGTGGATCGGGGCTGGCTGCTAACTCGCCCTGACCAAGAGAATGGGACGGGAGTGAAGACGTGCCAATCCTGGGCAGCTCCACAAGGCCTGCAGCTTCCACGTGTGCTGTGCGCTAGTGCAGGTCAGGCTGGACTCGTGAGCAGTGAGATTCTACCAGCGGGGGGACGGGCTGCATGCAGGGGCACTGAGGCTTCACAAACGCAAGCGAAGCCTTCTTGGACCTCCCGGCTCAGCCTACTAAAGCTGACGGCAGTTGTGCAGGTGACTTCAGCCGATAACAATAAGAACTGCCCAGCTGACACCAGCCTCAGTTCGTGACCAACCGAGTTATGAGAAAGAATAATCAGTCGTCATTTTAAGTCATTAAGTTCTGATGTGGTTTGTTATGCAGCAAGAGACAATCGAAACAGCTAACTGTGTGATGTATGCAGTATTTCTTCTTTCTACTTTTTCGTGTTTTTCAAAGTTTCAATGAAATTTGCGTAATTGTTTTTCTTTTCCTCTTTAAAAATAACATTAATTTTTTCACATTATAAAATTAATAATATCCCTTATAGACAAGTTTGAGAAATCAGAAAAGTACACATTTAGATGAACAAAAAATATAATGTATAATCCTCAAAGAACCATGGTTAACTTATGGTATGTATTCTTCCAGTATTCCATATATGAATACCTCGTATTTGTCTCTGTAAATGTACAGTGTAAATGCAGGTTCATGTATAGAAATGTATCTTTAAAGAATGGTGAAAGGAAGCTGTTGATTTGGTGCCATCCTGCTCCCACGTGACACCTTTGCTCGGTTTCCTAACAGCAGACTGTGATTACATATGAGTTCCTTCTGTCATGGGGAAGTCTGATAAGGGACCAGAGACAGTGAACGTAACAGGCATAAGCCTGTAGAGGGGAGGCTAGTTCGGAGTCCACTGAAGTGATCCAAGTGAGAGGCGTGAGGCCTGAGCTAAGACCCTGGTAATGGGGACAGAGAGAGGAAGGGTAGGGATGAGAGACACCATGGAGCAGACGCAGGAGGCGGGCAAATGAGATCGGGGGAAAGAATGACTGGTCAGTGTGACAGCAAACACGGCAAGAGGAAGAAATCTGTGTAAGTTGAATGTGAAGACCTTGGGAACATGTAAGTGGACTTGGTGAAGAGGTTGGTGATCTCCTGGGGCATGAATTATCTAATTTTCTATCTTCGGCACCTGGCATGTAGTAGGAACCCAGTAAGTGTTCGCTAAATGAATGAATGAATATAAATGTGTGGAGCTCAGGGCAGGCATCTGGACAGGAGATTGGGAAGTCACCAGTTTAGAGGTGAGAGCTGAAATCTTGAAGGTAGATGAGATTGCTCAGGAAAAAGGAGAGAGTAGGAAAAGACAAAGGCTGGCAGGATTTTAAGGAAATGCCTCACCTGTAAATGACATTTTTAGCCAGCTCCACATCGTCCCAGCACTCACACAAATGAAGTAAGGTTCTCAACTCCTCTTTCAAGATGAGCTTACTCTGGGTCAGTTTCTCTTCCAAGTTTCTCAGATAGGTTTCTGGAAGAAAGCACAGTGTCGTGGTCATCACTTAAGCTGTCTCAGACCGACAGGAGGCTGACCTCAGGGAGAAGGGGAGGCTAGAACCTGGCACAATGCAAAGAGCCACTGAGATGGGCTCACGGCCATGCAGCTCCCATCACTGGCTGGTCTTGAGAGCAGAGTGTCAGACGTGGTGCACGAAGCAGCGAATCTGTCACAGGGCGCAGGCCCAGACCTCACTCCAGACTTCCCAACGCAGACTCTCTGGAAATAGGAGCCCAAGAATGTGCATTTTTGACTCCCTGGGTGATGCTTATGCACAGTAAAGTTGGACAACTAACGTACCAGAGGCTTAGCCCAAAGAACTGTATCTACAGGTGACCCATGAGAAAAAAAACGTAACCAAGATCTCCAAACCATCAATTGGCAGGGCACCTAGCAGGAAAACTGAAAGGAAAATGTTGTCATCCCACAATGGATGACTCACATGATTCAGGAATACTTTACGTCTTTTTCACTTGATTCAATTTTACCACTTTTTCATTCCTCCTGGTCCCTCTCTACTGAGTTGTTAGAAAGCATGCCACAGGACTGCATAATGCACAGAGGGTAAAAGAGTCCTCTAAACAGCAGCAAACCCTCTTTTAGTAATAGAATCATTTCAAGGTGATCACGGTCTATGTCCCTTGTCTTGTATCTGATCAACTGTGGAGACAATCAAACACCAACAGGAAACACTGCTTCTTGGCATTAGGAAGGGACTGTATTTTGGGAAGAATGTAGGGTGAGATGCAAGGCAGCCACCAAGCAAACATCTGCTTTCCAGAAGGCAGGGCTGTTCTCAGTATCAGAAGCTGCGAAAGTCTACAGGATTTGTTCCAAGGCCCAGAGCTCCGAAGGAATGCTGCTTAAAGGAATGGCACAATATACATTAAAAACACAAGATCGGGAAGCTGAGGCAGACACTGCTCTTGATTTACAAGAAAAGAAGGTCCATTAGGTTTGAATTAATGCAATGGACCCTCCAATCTCTATCTGCAGAATCGTGTAATGGTTAAAGGTTTTAGAGTTGGGAAGAGATGGGCTGAAATCTGGGCTCTGCCACTTGCATGCTATGGGGAGATCTGGGGAGGCCTGTCTCTGAGACATGATTCATGTGTGAAGTGAGGACCATGATATCTACCTCATGGGGTCATCCTGAGATAAGGTATGTAAAGCACTTAGCACAGGGCCCAGCATGTAGTAACTGCCAGGAGATCATAGACATATTGTTCTTATTTTCATTCCTCTGTCACAAGGATTTATTCTATTAAATATTTCTAAACAATTTCCAACCTAAAAGATTTTAATGGGACATCTGTACATCTTGTACTTCTTAATACTTAATAAGTCCAAAGTTTCAACAGATGTAATTTGTATTTTAAAACAAATCAATCAAAATTAAGTGCTTATCGTATATTATAGTCAGAGGTATCCTTCTTTGTCTGAGAGACACAAGGAAGGAAAAGGTATGGTTCCTACCCTGAAAGAGCTTAAGAGTCTATTTGAGAAGACAAGATATATTTATATAAAGCTACCTGAAAATAATGACAGAGTAGGTGACATGTGACAGTATAAACATAACAGGAGAGAAGAGAGAAATCAGGGCAGCAGAAACAGACCAGGTCTGGTGGAAGTGGAGAGGTACCAGAGAGGAAAGAAGGGGCTGGGTAGGGATGGCAAAGCTGAGGGGGTGAGGAACTGTCGGTATGGGAATCAGCATGAGAAAAAGCACAGAACTGGGGGAAAAGGTGGTGAGGGGAGACCGTGACTAGATTAACAGGAAATCACACTGGTTCTAGAAAGGGTGAGATCCACTATGGAAGAACTAGGAAGCTGGAGGGAAGGGGCAAGTTTGTACATGATGTGGTATATAACAGAGTACCATTGTGGGTTCTTATAATGATGAAATGTGGACAGGATTTTATAAATACCTGACAGTGGAGTAGATTGGCACTTATTATATTAATTGCCTTTCAGAACATATGCACGACTGTCACAACCTTAGAAAGACCATGACAACTGAAATAACAACTAGATAGTGACATGAAGCCCTAACTGTGAACATCACAGAGCTCCAGACGACCTGGGGTAAGAAGAAAAGACTGAAGTAAAATCTAGATTGAGTCTACTAAAGTGGAGATTAATCTCTTTTCCGTCACTCTTATCTTCTTGTTCTGTAGGTGGTTTTGTACGACAGCATGATAGCAGACCAGTGAAGGAAGACTGCTTTCTGGAGAGATGAGAAGCAAGGAGTGTTCATCAGGTGCTCACAAACATCTGACAGTGAGAAGGAGGAAAACTGGAAAAGTAAGTAGGACAAACAAAAGAGTTGTTATTTAAAAAGAGGAGAGCCTTGCTGTGTTTATAAAGGAATCTGAAGTACTGGGAAAAACTCAACGTGCAGGAGAAGTGGGAATGAATGCAACAAGATTTCTCAGATGCTGAAAGGGAATAGGACCTAGGGTGGTGGTGCCGTGTTTTTAGCTTTTTACAATAAAAATTTTCAAACATACCTAAAAGTAGAGAGAACAGTAAAATCACCTCCCACGTGCCCATCACCCAGCCTCAACAGTTACCAATGTTTTGCTGATTTTTTAAAGAAACCTTTGTTTTAGTCTACTGATTCTTCCAGCACACAGAAAATATGAAAATGCATCATCATACATTTTTTGTTTCATTTTATCTCATTTATCTATAGATATGTATGTGTATACTGGAGATGCAATGCAAATTGTATTTTTTACTGAGGGTGGCATCAAGAAGTCTGAAAGCCAGTCATGTGGAGCAGTTCTTCTCAGACTTTATTTTGCAGACAAATTGTCTGGGGCCCGAGATTTGGCATTTCTATCCACCTCTCACTTGCTGCTAATCCTTGAACCTCACTTTGAGTGGCACTGATCTAGAGGACTAGTTGCAGCACTAGTTTTAGTATTTCTCTGGGGTCCTGGGAGAAGGGACAAGAGAAGAGCGGTAGACTCTGCAGTAACAGAGTGAGGTGAAAGGGGCATGCAAGGGCAGACTAGGAAACTAAGAATAAATCATCTCAGTTTCTTCTGTGAGATAAGGTCATTGAAGAAGAGACTGAACAGGGATAAAGACAGAGGGAAGTTTAACGACAGATCAATGAGAGAAGTAATGAAATAGATTTGATTACCTTTGGTGCCAGGAAGATTACATGCAACAGCCACCTTCTTATGCTGAAAGTCCTTTAATTTCACAATATTATCTGTAAGTAGATATCTTTTAGCTAAAAATCAGAGAAAGAGAAAGTAAAATCATTTTGACTGTTTTATACTTAGCAAATAACATGTAGAGCTTGACTGTCTCTTTCTAATAACTGATCTTATCTTCGGTTAGTATAAATAACCCACCTAGACAGGTACAAATATAACAGTCACCCTGGTGGGGAAAAAAATGTCCAAACTATCAAAGAATGCAAATCCTCCACAAGACAAGTTTTGTCTGTGTGTGTGTGTGTGTGTGTGTGTGTGTGTGAAAGGAGCTAGTGATTAACTGGGTATGGGGATGGGTAGACAGGAATCTGGGATCTGAAAGACAGATAGCAAAACAGGCATATCTAGATTTGGTTTAAACAGGTAGAAGCATATAGGGTAGGGGAAAAAGCTATAGTGTGACCATTGGAATTCCCTGTCATTTGTGAAATGAGGCGTTATGGCCTCTCAGATTTGGACTCTTGGTATCCTCTAGATACATCAGGAATCACTGACCACAACCTAGCAGAAATGATCAGTTTAGGAAACATCATTTCTTTAGGATGCTCGGCTGTGCATGAACTGGAGCTTGGCCAAAGAATCGTCCACTACAAGAGCTCTGTGTACTACAATAACAATGTAACAATAAAAATTGCTGATTTCTAGAGAGGCAGTCCAGAGAAGGGGTTACAGTAGGACTGCCTGTGTTCAAACCCTTCCTCTACCAGTTTCCTCTGACCTTGGGGAAATTACTTAGCTTTGCGGCTTCCTCCTCTGTAAATGAAGAATAGTACCTCTCTCACTGGGTGATGGTGAGGAGAAAAGGAATGAATGCATGTAAAATGTATTACAGGAAAGCCTGACACAAAGTGTTAAATATTTTATTATCACTCACCAGCATCTTCAAATTTAATCATTTTCATAAAGATATTAAGGGATAATTTTACAAATAAAGAAACCTGCTCAGAGTCTTTCAGACTGTTCCCTACAGAGCTGGACTCCAAACTCATAGTCTTTGACCTCCCCTCCCAAACTCTGCAGAACAGTACACCCAAGGGGGAGGGGGTGTTCCCGGGGCGCAGCACAGCTCTATCCGAGGGAATACTACAGCCCCCAGGTCAAGAGCCCAGCCCATCTGTCCTTTGATTCCCAGGCACACGGGAGTCCACGACATCCAGAGGCCACCACTGTACCCACGTGCAGAGGGCAAGTGCATGCTCGGTTGCTCTAGGCCTCTGAGTGAGGCGCTGTTATTTCTCCAAAGAGATGCCCGCTGAGGTGTAAAGCTCCCTTCTGTCCCATCCCTCCCCTCCTTCACGGCCTGAGGCCGCGGTTACCTCCGAGAGGGCAGCGGCTGCAGGTGGAGCCCAAGCCTCCCACGCCTGGATACACCAAACTCTGCAGCGCCTGCAGCGGTAAGACTTGCTTCGGGGGCCGAAAGGCGACCGCCATACTGTCCCGGGCCGCACCAACTGCGGTAGTCGGGGGTGGGGCGTGGACTGTGCCCAGCCGTTCCTCCGCCCGCAATCCCCCTACCCTTTGGTATGCTCCAAGATGGCGGCCCACGTGGTGCGGCGCGGGATCCTCTGGGCGCGGAAAGTGTCGCTGCCTCAGCTCTCACTGACAGGTTGGTGGCTGCTACCTTCGTGGGGCTGCTTCATTAGGCCCCTGAGAACTCTGTTCCTTGAGTAAAGGGATCAGTGGGCTTTTAAGGGAAGAGGAAATGCTTCTGGGATCTAGTTGCTAGAGAAACCCCTGTAGGTGTTTGGTAGCACAGAGAAGGGAGGTAAGATCTATGACCCGTCTCCTTTCCTAAAATAATGGTGTCTGCCTATCCAAAGGTGTGAAGAGCAGAGGAAGTCCTGGCATGAGAGCTTTTGCGTATGATTTGCCGGGTTTGTGTGTGAGGGAGGTCATCTCTTTGCGGCCCGTGAAAAGCCCAAATGTGTCCCCCCTGGGGCTATGAAATTTCTCTCCCCGTTGAGTTTCCTTAGAGGGGCCTCATAGACGTTCTCCTCAACACCTGATGTGTGGCCAGACCCTTGGTTTTCACTTGTTGAAGGAATTTCTCAGTACTAATCTCAGTTTACCTGATGACCTTGGGCGCAACTTTTGATTGACTTTTCTTTGCCCAAGTTTTCCGTTCAGACAATAAATGCTAATAGTTACTTTTAAAGTACTTTGATATCCGAATGAATGACGGCCCACTCAAAGCCTGTTTACAGGACCTGCTGATGAAGACATTGGGAAAAACTTTTTTAATTTACAGAAGCTAAATCCTGACAGATATATCTGATTATATGATTAAAATACAATAATCACAATTGATTTTTCCAATGCCTGTTATCTCCTCTTTCCAACATACCTCCTCTAGCCCCTGTTAAAAAGCAACACATACAGTTTTGCCCACACGCCTTTAAATATCAACGTGAAACCTTATAGCTGGCCACCAGAAGTTTTCTGAGAATTAACTGATTGACCTAGCTAATGAAAATGTTTCATGCCACGCATTAGGTAAAGTGGTCTGCACAGTACTTGGCACCTCAGTAAGAATTAACTGTTGTAGCTATTTACTAGCTTGTTTACTTATGTTGTTAGTAAATGCTTTTCAATTTAAACAAGACCTTGGATTGTCTATCAGGGAAAGTATCATAGTTGCTTAGGATATTCGGGGGCAGTCATACTAACAAGGGAATGGAAATTAGATAAAGGTGAATTGAGAGAATTTCCAGTGAGCATTTTGATCGTAGTTTGAAATGGTGAGCTCATGATAGGTTACACCTGTGCTGTTCCATTGTAGTAGCCGGTAGCTACACATGGCTATTTAAATTAGTTTAAATTTTAAAATTCTGTTCTTTAGTCACATTAGCTACATTTTAAGTGCTCAGTAGACACCTGTGGCTAGTGGCTACTGTATTGAACAGTTCAGAATTGAACATCTCCTTCATTACAGAAAGTTATATTGCACAAGCAGGGGGTTAGACCACAGATGAAGGGAGTCTTGAAATCAGGAACTGAAGGGTATAAGGGCAAGTGATATAAGTATGTAGGATAGTACATTATGGACCACTGGGGGTTTGAGAATGCTGATAAGGAGCTTTAAGTCATCAAAGCATCTTGAACCATTACCAGATAAAAGAAGAAAAAATTTGTACAAACTCAGGACAAATCGTATTTGGAATACTTCGGTGCGTCCACTGATTCTCCCTACAACATAATGGATAAGGGCAACTAAAGTGATCATGAGGATGAAAGAAAGATTTATTGAGATGAACTGAAAAAGTGACTTCAGTGTATGAAGAGGCTAGAGAGGGAAACTTTTTGGGCACTTACTACATAGTGGACATTAGGCTAGGTACTTAATATATGCCCTTATTTAAATTATGATACAGTATTTCCCTGTTTCACATATGAAGAAAGAGGCTGAGAGACCTGGTGTAAGTTGCCCACATTTTTATAAAATTTTTTATAGCAAGGCTAGGATTCACACTTAGACTTTGTGACTCTAAAGCCTATCTGTGTTCACAATCACACTGCTTCCCTTTGGATGGAAAACATGTTTGGAGACATTTTACCAAAGGCCAAATTAACTATAAAATAAGTAAGTTTTTAATAAATAAGTATTTACTAAACTTTGAAATTCTGGTCCATGGAGGTATCTTTTCAGAATTAAGCAGGGGAGATATTTGCTTTTTAGTGGATAGTTATCTTAGAATATTGTTGCTCTTAAAGTTGACTGGCTGAAGGGTTAGCAGGTTCAAGAAGGGTTTATATATGCTCTTGGGTGGCATATTCAGAGTGGGATTAAACAGGCTCAGAGATCTAAACTTGTGAGGCTGATAACATCCTATCCCCTTGTTACTTCAATGTTATCTGAGGGTCAGCAGCATCATCATTACCTAAGAACTTTTAGAAATGCAGAATCTCTGTTCCCACCCCAGACCTACTGATCAGAATCTGCATTTTCTCAAGATTCATATGCACATTAAGGTTTGAGAAGGTGATCTAGATTTTCCATTTTGCCATTGTCCACTTAATGTCCTGTCTGGCTTCATAGAAATTCTTTGGTTTTAACGTTAATATACAGACCCCTCAACTACCATACAGAGATGGGAAAAACTTTAAATGATGTCGTTTAAAAGTATCTCAGAAAGATGAATATCCTGTTTTAAAAGGTTTACAGAGAATGGAATGTCTGTCTATCTGAAGGTGTAGTAATTTCCTATTGCTGCTGTAACAAATTACCACAAATTTGGTGGCTTAAAACAACGTAGATTTATTACCTTATAGGTCAGAAGTCTGATACAGAGTCTTTTTGTGCTAAAATCAAGGTGTTGAAAGGGGTGTATTCCCTTTAGGAATCTCTAGGGGTGAATCTGTTTCCCTAGGCTTTTCCATCTTCTAGAGACCACCTGCATTCTTTGGCTCATCGTCCCTTTCTCAGACATCTTCAAAGCGAGCATTGGCAAGTCAGGTCCTTCTTATATACCTCTGTCTTTCATGCTTCACACTAACAACCTGTCTCCCTCTTCCACTTTTTAAGGACCTGTGATTATATTGAGCCCACCTGGACTTCCCTGGCAGTCCAGTCGTTAAGACTCTGCGCTTCCAGTGCAGGGGGCTCGGGTTTGATCCCTGGTTAGGGAACTAAGATCCCACATGCCGTGCAGTGTGGCCAAACAAACAAACAAACAAACCCTGAGCCCACCTGGACAACCCAGGACAGTCTTCTCACTTTAAGATCAGCTGATGTGCTGATCTTAATTCCATCTGTCACCTTAATCCCCCTTTCTCATGTACCCTAATATTCACAGGTTCTGGGGACTAGGACATGGAAGTCTTTTGAGGGGGGACATTATTCTGCCTACCCCACTTGGTAACTCATTCCTGTGTTTGTCATTGGTTTCTATTAGGAAGATTTTCCACTTGCCAAATTTAAATTCTTTATCCTTATACCTATTTCCTTTCATTGTATCCTCGATGGAGATGGAAAATGATTACTGGTTACTTTCTTATAAAGCAAACATTTAAAAGTTCATATATATATGAAAGTTACTGGGCTTATCTTTTGTAAATTTACTAGTTCTGATTTTGTTTTCGGTCATGTGACCCCCTTGAACAACTGCATACAGCATTCTGGCACTCCTGTCTTTCCCCACCATCACCTCCTCTGCTTTTTGTCTCCCAGTTCAAAACTCATGAACATAATTCTAGATAATTGTCTTTTCTGACTTTAGAACAAGGAGGGCTGATTTCTTATGCTAGAATAAAACATATGCGAGGAGAAGAAATAGAGAATAAGTAAGAGAACGTAATAACAACAAATAGAGAATATTTAAGTCACTGGTATCCTGGAGTATATAGGTTAACAGCCCTCTCCTGAGCTCATGCTCATGTAGAAAAGGGCTGCCCTTGTTTCCCAAAGAAAGGAGAAATCTACCTGGTTGTAGAAATTGGAATTCAGTTTGCATAGAAATGCTACAGTAAATTATGAATGGGTTATCTGAACTGATTGTTTTGGTTCTATGTCAGACTGTTAGAGCATGCAGAGACCTTAAATATCACCCAGCCAGTTCCTTCACTTACAACTGCAGGGTCTGAAGTTTTCTACCAGTTGGTAAATCTCAAACTAAATCTCAGGTCTGCTCACTCCTGACCTGGTGTGCAGCTACACACCTAATGTAATGCCATCAATGCCATTACATTTTGTTTATCCTTCTTGACAGATCTAGGAATGTAACTTACAATTTATAACATCGTTTGTATGAAAAATGTATTCTAAGTTCCAAACATCTAATCATTTTTAAAAAAATAATCCATTTGAAATGTAGGCACTTTTTAATAGTTACTATTTTTAAGAAATATCTTAATTCCCCTTTGAGGCAGTCTTTGGCAGCTTTTAATATTATCGCTCCATTGCTTATACTTTAGACTTCAAATTTAGACATATTATTCTAGTAAAGGTCTGACCCAACCTCTGCTGAAGGCAAGGGAGGGACTGGTCTTGGTATAAACACACAGACGTGTTTATATTTGATTTAGTTGGGAGATGGATAGAGAATAACAATAGCATGCAAATACTGTGCTTAATCAGCTCCCATGCCTTCTAGTTGTGTTTGGTTTATGGTCTGCTATGACCTTCAGGTAATAGTCTGCCATTCATTCCTTTTCAATTTTTTTAAACAGCTTTATTTAGATTTAGTTCACATATAATTCACCCATTTAAAGTAGTCAATTTAATGTTGAATGGTTTTTTTTTGTATATACACAGGGTTGTGCAGCAGCCATCACCACAATCAATTTAGGACATTTTCATCACTTCAAAAAAACCCCCATACTCATTAGCAGTCACTCCCCATTTCCACCCAGGTTTTTCTGCCTGTCTACCCTCCAGATCTAGGCAACCAATAAGCTGCTTTCTGTATCTAGATTTGCCGATTGTGGACATTTCATATAAATGGAATGACATAATACGTAGTGTTTTGTGACTGGCTTCTTTTTCCTTAGCATAATATTTTCAAGGTTCATCCATGTTGTAGCATGTATCAGTACTTAATTTCTTTTTTTTTTTTTTTTTTGGGGTATGCGGGCCTCCCTCTGTTGTGGCCTCTCCCGTTGTGGAGCACAGGCTCC
>NC_041221.1:73610563-73641513 GCF_002837175.3 Physeter macrocephalus | reverse complement strand
CGGGCCCAGCCGCTCCCCGGCATGTGGGATCCTCCCAGACCGGGGCGCGAACCCGGTTCCCCTGCATCGGCAGGCGGACGCGCAACCACTGCGCCACCAGGGAAGCCCCTTAATTTCTTTTTATTGCTGAATAATATTCCTTTATAAGAATATACTATTTTGTTTAGCCATTCATAAATTGATGGATATTTGCATTTTTCCTTTTTGGCTATTGTAAATAATATTGCTACAAACATTTATATACACTTTTTTAGGTGGACATGATTTCATTTCTCCTGGGTACATACCTAGGAGTGGAATTGCTGGGTTACCTGGTAACTCCATGTTAACATTTTGCAGAACTGCTGAACTTTTCCAATGTGGCTGTACCATTTTACATTCTCACCAGCAATACATGAGGTTTCTAGTTTCTCTACATCCTTATCAACAGCTGTTATTATCTGCCTTTTTGATTATAGCCATCCTAAGTGGGTGTGAAGTTGTATTTAAATATATTTTGCATTTCCTTAATGGGAAATGATATTAAACATCTTTCCATGCACTTGTTGGCCATATGTGTGTGCGTGTGTGTGTATTTATGTGTATGTATCTGTGTGTTTTCTTTTTTTTAGAAATGTCTGTTAAATCCTTTGCCCATTTTTCTGCCAGGTTGTCTTTTTAAATTTTGAGTTGTAAGAGTTATTTATATATTCTGGGTACAGTCCCTGATCAGATAAATGGTTTGGAAATATTTCCCCCCATTCTAAGTTATTCTTTCACTTTCTTGATGGTGTCTTTGAAGCTCAAAAGGTTTTAATTTTAGGTTGCCATTCATTCTTTCTCATTAATTCCTTGAGCTCATGTTTATTGAGCATTGCTATATGGCAGTCATTATGACAGGTGTCATCTTGTGAGTTACACCAGATTTGGCTTATTAGGTTTCTGTTATTTACCACTAGGGTGCTGCGTTACCAGGTAAGATATTACTCTTTGCTTTATGTGAAATAAGGGTAAATATGCTGATCCAAGTCAGATGGAAATTTTTTAGGACTAACTAATGATGATAAAGCAGTCTTTTAATGAGTTAAACAGCTGGTCAGCAAATATTTTGGGTTCTAAAAAGGAGTTTTAAGGCTCATCTAGGCTCTACATTAGTGGAAACAAATGGCTCCTAGTCCTAAAGTAATAGGAACAAAATTAGCAGCATTTTTACTCATAACGTTATGGTGGAAATTTTAACAGGCTTTCTGTATCTTCTGCTTGTTAGAGGTTGAATGCATGTTGTCATGAACTGAATTGTAAACTGTGTAATATTGGTTACAGTTTCATAATAGATCTTTAAATCATCTAGTAAATGGAAAATATGGCAAAGATATGTTTAATAAAACAGGTATATAAACTGAACCTGTTGTGAAACCATGCCTGTTGAAATAATGGTCTTTTTCCTCAGGTAAAAGATGCCTGCTTTCTGCAGCATATGTGGACAGCCACAAATGGGAAGCAAGAGAAAAAGAAGATTATCACCTTGGTAGGTACTTATCGGGCTATTATGTGTTTCATTTCCAGTCACTCCATGTTTGTCATCATATATTCATATGAGATATATGTGAAATGATGCTTTTATGATAATCCAATTCAGATACGCACATTTTTAAGCCTTATAAAGAATTAGACTGTTATTTCACATGTGGCAAAATCATTTTTTCTTTCCCGCAAATTTCTATTTCATTTTTGCCTTCACCGTTAGTCTCCCTGAATTATGTAAACAATTATTTTCTTTCTTGTTCATTTTTATCATATAGTTAGTTACCATGCAGCCTGACTGTTTTATCTGCAGAATCAATCTTTACTATGATGGTTGCAAAATGATGGTTTTCCAAATTCATTAATACCTCCACATTTACTAATTATTACTCAGTATTTACTGTAAGAAAGAACCCTTTTTCTCCCATTTCTTTCTCTGTTTATTATCAGTATGATCTTATGGATTCCTTTTTTTTTTTTCCTTTTAATGATTCATTACCATCCTTAGTTATTTTGGTAGTCCAATTCTCTGAAATTTGGCTAATAGAAGCGTTTTCAAGCTGTCTCCCAGTGTTCCATCTTGTACATTTCTTGCTCTAGCCCTGAAATCAATTACAGTTAGCCCTTAAACAATGGGGGTTAAAGGAGCCCACCCTCAATGCAGTCAAGAATCCACAAATAACGTAAAGTTGGTCTTCCGTATAAGTGGTTTCTTCCTAGCCAAGGTTCCGTCCACGGATTCAACCAACTGCGGATCATGCATGTAATCCTGTAGTACGCATTTAGTGAAAGAAATTCATGTATAAGTAGACCTGCACAGTTCAAGCCTGTATTGTTCAAGGGTCAACTGAATTTCTCCAAGGAGCACTGGTTCCTTTTACTAGGGAGTGGTATTAGAAACCAAGATCTGTGCACTAGGTGTCCCCCCTTGGTACTATGGAATTTTTGCTTCTTTGTCCATTCAATGGACAGAGCTAGTAAAAATATGTATACATGTACACATAAACATACATATGTGCACATATATGCATATAAGCTTACATGTGCATAGTTTACAAATTATGAAAAAATCATTCTGAAACTTGCAATTCCAGTTCATCTCTACAGAGTTCTTCCTTGCCTTCCTATAGTCCATATTTGTATCTCCCTTCCATACTGAAAACACTGGCTCCCAACAGGGACAGTGTTTTGATGTGTCCATCAATTGCAAGTTATGTAATTTTCCTGTCTTCTACCCATTAAGTGCCAGTAATGCCCTGCATTCATTTAGACAGTCAAAAAGATACCCCTATATATTCTAAAATGCCCTTGAGGGCCTTTTGGTACTCCTTTTGGGAACCACTGTTCTAGTGATGAAAGCACAATGGGATCAGTTAATTATATTGCAGAGCTTGTTGTGATGTGCCATATGTGAATTATAAGAAAAGTGCTATGGAAGTGCAGAAATGAGAACGAAGAATTTCATATAAGCTATTGTTAACACTTTCCTAGGTATGAAGGGAAAATTAGGAAACAAGACCATTATATTTGGTGCCTTGTTATGGGTCATCTCTGTTATTCGGAGACAAACCTAGGGAAAACTGTCATGGATTCCTGAGTGAGCAGATGCTGTTTGCCAAAGAATGAGCATAATATTCTGCAGTGAATAAATATCACATGGAGGTAACTGTCTCCTCTCTGTTAAGATTAATGTACTTAGAAAAGCAGTATGTACCAGCTACCATTTACTGAATACCACCCTGCCAATAATCCTCTCTGTACATAGTGAGTCCCTATCGAGTCAGTTGATTTTTTTCCTCATCCTATATTCTTACAGCACTTTGTACCTTCATTATGCAGTGTGATGTGGTGAAGAGTCTGCACTTGGAGGGGAAGACAGCTGGCTGTGAACCCCAGCTCTGCCAGTTTTCAGAAACTGTCCCTTAACTTGGTTCCTATATCTATAAATTAGGGATGCTAATGCCCGCCGCAGCTAATACCCTGACATATAGTAGGTGCTCCAGAAATATGTGAAAGGAACAAGTCCCTAGGCCCCTTGATTTTACTCATATATAAAACATTAGATTGTGAGGTAAGATGAGGTTTTGAAACTCAAACTGCTTGGAAGAAAAAAAGGCTGTTAGAGACAATATTTTTTTTCTGCTGTGTAAGAGAATGTAATTAAAACTTGCGTTCATACGTGATATTACTGCATGTTTTCCCTAATTCTTATTTGAGCCTTTGGGCTGGGGTTATGGGCTCGGAGAATCAGGTAGTACGCCTGGGGCTACATGCCGATGATCGGGCAGTAGATGGCAGTGTGACCTCGGCGGAGACGCGCGCAGCCGGTGGAGCCCGGCGTTTGGGCGCTGGCCTTGGGAAGCCTCTGCATGCGCGCGTGCGCGGAGGGCTGCCCTCGGCATGTGGAGCAATGTGATTGGGCACTGTGATCTGGTGCGGGCTTGCTGATTGGGGGAGGGAGGAGGGGGCGATATGAGGCTTTTACTCCGCGCGTCCCCATTGGAGGACGTGGAGTGGGGTGGAGTAGATCGCGGCTCGGGAGGGACGGTGCCTGGGTGTGGGCGTGGGCGTGGGCGTGGGCTTCCCTGGTCTGAGGTGGTTTTGCCTCCGTGCCGAATACTGCGGAGGAGATGTGCTGGTTCTGTCGGATGGTCGCGCTGCTGTGGTGCCTCCTCTGTTCAGTCTCATTAGTGGTTTTCTGTTAGAGCCTTGGGGGAGGGCTGATGGGTGTCTACCCAGCTCCCCGTCTGAGAGTAATTTATTACTACGGAGGTCTAGATTAACACCACGAGTGCCATATACGTACGCTGCAGTCTGGAGGGCAAGCAGGCCATGAATGCAGGCTGGGTCCTCTGACATAAAAGTCAAAAGGCAGCTTTTGTTCACTGCTAGCTGTGTGCCCCTGGTCTGTGCTAAGCACTTTCACACACACTGTTCTGTTTAATGCTCCACAACAGCGGCCGAAGCAGCTGCTATTTCCCTTAAGAGACGGGAAAAATGAGACCAGATGCCAGCATTTGCTTAGGGCCATACAGTATCCTCTTGCCTTTCTGCTCGCTAAACTTTCTTAGTGATTGCTGTAGTACCTGTAATTCTACCTTAGTGTCTTCTCTTGCATTGAAGTAGTGGATCTCTTGCTTTTAAAAAATATTTTTGATTGCAGTATAATATACTGAGAAGTGCACAAATAATGTACAGATTGATGAATTATCACAAAGTAAACAAACCTGTGTAATAGAAGGTTCCTACCACTCCAGAAGCCCTTATTGTGGCTCCCATTACCCTCTTCAAAGGTAACCATTATTCTGACTTCTAGCATTGTAGGTTATTATTATTTTTTTAATGTTTTATAATGGAAAATGTAAAACATACAAAAGTAGAGTGAATAGTATAAGGAATCTTCTTTACCCATCACCTGGCTTCAATTATCAGCTCCTGGCCAATCTTCATCTCTACTTCTACTTATTTCCCCATCCTGATCCTTTGGATGATTTTGAGGCAGATCACAGACAGTATATCATTTTACCCATAAATATTTCAGTATATACCTCTAAAAGATAAGGATATTTTTAATACCGTTATCACATCTAAAATATTAATAATCATTTAAATATGAAATATCAAGTCAGTGTTCAAATTTCCCTGATACTCTTGTAAATTTTTTTTAATGGTTATGCACATAAGGTCCATACAGTGCAGTTGGTTATATTCCCCTCTTATCTTGCCTCTTTAAAAATCTTTTTTATGGAAACATACAAAGGTAGAGAGAATAGTATAATGAACCCCCATGGTCTGTCACCCAGCTTCAATGTTTATCAATTCACTGCCAATCTTGTTTCATCAAACCCTAACCCATCACCAGATAACATTTTAACAAATTCTTGTTATCTGATCATTTTATATGTATTTTGATACGTATCTCTATAGATAAGGATTTTTTAAAAAACAACTATAATACCATTCTCATATCTAAAGATTAATAATTCCTTAACATCATTAAATATTTCCTCAATGTTCACATTTCCTCAAATGTCTTATAAATTTCTTTTTAATTTACAGTTTGTTGAAATGGGATCCAGATAAAGTCCATACATTTGTAATATGTTGAGATGATTTTAATCTATAGGTTTCTCTTTTTGTCTTGGCAGTCTGTTTGTTGAAGAAAACAGGTCTCTTTTGTCTTGTAGTTTCCCACATTCTAGATTTGCTGTTTTCATCCTTATGGTGGTGTTTAACATGTTCCTCTACCTTCCATATGTCCTATAAAACTGGCAATTAGAGAGGAAGCCTTGATCAGATTCAGGGGTTTTTTTTTTGTTTTTTCTTTTGGTATGAATACTTCATAGGAAGTGTTGTTTACTGTTGTCAAGAGGCACAGAGCATTTGGTTGTCACTGTGATCATTGCTTAGATCCATTTTTTCATTAGGAGCTGCAAAATGTTGCTATTTTAATTCTATCATTTCTCTCATTAATTACCCAGAAAATTTTTGTCAAAGAATTTCCTTTCATCAGCGGTTCAGTTATCCTGAGTTATAGTTTGTATGGAAGAGGCAGCTTCGAAAATAATAAATTGACCTCCTACCATCCTCCAAAGGTTATCAGTGAGGGTTTTAATTTTATGAACTCATGGACTTAACTATTCCAGACATTTTAATTCATTGCAGTTGATATTTTATTGAAAGAGCCGTAGTTCTCCAACTTGGCTCTGTAGAGCCCTGGGAATTCTTGAGCTTTCCAACTCAAATCAGAAGATTTCAATTTTAGACTGTTTCTGTACTGGGCTTCCCTTTGGTTAAAATAAACACTGAATTAAAGCATTGTCTCTGAAATTCCTGCATTAGCCATGCAGATCTACTGGAGAGATACAGGGTGAAAGTTAGCAGCATTAGCCAGTTAGCAGCTGTTACAGATTAGGGCCCATAGTGAATAGGATTCAGGAGAAAACCATTCTGGGGAACTGGGTAGGGTGCTGGTAGGAAGGCAGGCCTCATGGGGGAAGTTCCCTGTGTTCCATGAGAAGTTTGCTTGGGTTACCCTGCCAGGGGCAAGGGACTAGGTGACTTGAACTAAATTAGTTCCTGAGCCCTACTGAATTAAAAATTTTATTTCTGATTTTTCATTTTATAAATAATCATAAAGTAAGGGATACCTTTCAGTTTTAGTTACTGCTTTTTTGTTTCTTTTTTTTTTTTGCATTGGGGTTGAAACTGAGCACTGTGGTCATCTTTCATTAGCTGGACTCTTATTAGCTGAAGTTTAGTTTTACTGTGTCATTTCAGCTGTGGAGACCTTCGGCTTGTTGCAGTAGTTTTTCAAATACTGCTCTTGAAGCTTGATGGAGATTTTCTGAGGCCTGCTTTCCTATTTGCATTTCTGTGACATGTATTCATTCACTAAGTTTCATATTTACTGTCTGCTGGCAGTTCTAGAGATGGGTCTGGCCTGTGCACATCATCCTCCTTTAGTCTTAGTATATTATGTATATGAAGCTTGCCTTCACATTTTTTTCTTTATTATTTTAAAGCTTCTGGTGACAGAAAGACAAATAGAAGGAAAGCTAAATATCTATATTCAAATGGTTCTTAGATTAATTTTTCCTAATTCCTTCTATTATTTCCATACATGTTATAGGTCATCTATCCCTGAAACAAAAACAGAGTTTCAGCCTGTGTTTTCCAGATCACTTCTAGGAAGTACAATAATAACTTGTATCTAGTTCTTAAAGAATTACATAAATTAGGTGAGGTACGCATATGCCCAGAAAGAACTTAGTGTTGACTGAATGGGTAACGGTGATGTACAGTTACATAGAAATAATGAAAAACTGAAACCATCTAATAATTTCTAACCTAAAGCTCCCAGGGTTCAATAGAGGATCCATCGTTCCTTCAGAGAACTTCCTCATCATAGCTTTGACCTAGAGACCACCCTCCTTTATAAGAGGCTTCTTTCCTAGCACATCTCTACTATAGATTTTGTGATCGTTGACGAGATTATCATTTTCTTTCTCAGAATTTTATATACTTTGAAGCTGTGTTACTTTGGTGCATACCAATTATCTTCCTGGAAAAATGAATTTTTGGTCATTATGTAATGACTCACCTAATCTGAAAAATGAATTCTTTTTGCTTTAAATCTTTTGTGTCTGATATTAATATAGCTATACCAGCTTTCTTTAGGCTACTTTTTTTTTTTTTTTTTTCGGTACGCGGGCCTCTCACTGTTGGGGCCTCTCCCGTTGCGGGGACGCGCAGGCTCAGCGGCCATGGCTCACGGGTTTAGCAGCTCCGCGGCATGTGGGATCTTCCCGGACCGGGCATGAACCAGTGTCCCCTGCATCGGCAGGTGGACTTTCAACCACTGTGCCACCAGGGAAGCCCTAGGATGCTTTTTGCTTAGTACCTTTTTCATACAGTTATTTTCAACTCTTCATGTGTTCATATGATTTATATAGCTGGATTATGTATTTTTAAAACCAATCTGGCAATCGTTGTCTTTGTAACTGGAAAGTTTGGTTTATTTACATTGTCATTTTATGATTGTTGATTTATTTGGATTTGTTTCTACCATAGTTTGTGATTTGTCCCATCTTTCTTTATTCTTTCATTTGTATCTTCTTTTGGATTGGTTGTGGTGTTTTTGTTTTTTACATTTCCTCCCCCTCTAGAAATTGTATCCTCTATTTCTACTCTTTCAGAATGGTGGGTTTTACCATTCTAAATCTACATCTTTTAGATGGTTGCTGCATAACTTCTAGCATGCATATTTACCTTAAATTCTAGTGTTATTCACACTCTGCTGTCCTTTAGTCCAATCACATAACCCCCAACCATGTGTTATTGTCTAATATTAAAGTTTTATCCTTTAAAACACACATACACACATAAGACATTATTATTTTAAACAACTTCCCCCAAAGTTGAATTAATTTTATTTACTTACCATTCTTTCTAGCATTTCAAGTCTTCTTTAAAGGATCATCTTCCTTCTTCCAAAAACACATCTTCTAAAAAACACAACTTGTAAAAAGTTCCTTTAGTGAGTATTTGTTGCTAATAAATTCTTTCAGTTTTTAAGTGTCTTTATTTTTCCGTTAATCTTAAAAGATAATTTTGCTAGATATGTAATTCTACTTTGATTGTATTTACTCCCAACATGTTATTCTACTGTTTTCTGTTGTTTCTAGTGAGAAAACACCTGTTGGTGTAGTTGTTTTTCCTTTGTAAGTAATCTGTCTTTACTTTCTGGCTACTTTTAAAGTCCTCTTATTCTTCAGTTTAAGTGTAATGTATCATGGTGTGGGCTTAATTTTACTTAATTGACTTGAGATTTTTTGTGTTTCCTGAATCTGAAAATGGATATCTTTTATCAGTTTTAAAAAATGCTTAGCAATTAGCTCATCATATATCACCTCTCCCCATTCTCTTTATTAACTTCTTTGGGAAATTTAATTAAATGTATTTTAGACCTTACTATTCTATTTTCTACATCTCTTAACTCCTTTTTTATACTTTTCATTTTTATCTATCTTTGCTGCAGTCTTCTAGTTTCTTGTAATTTCTTTTAGATCTTTCAGGTTGCTAATTCTCACCTCACCTGTGTCTTACCTGCTCTTTAACTTATTCATCGAATTTCTTTTTTACAGCTTTGTTGACGTATTATTTACATAGAATATACCGCACATATTTAAAGTGTACAATTTGACAAGTCTTGACATATGTACGTGTGTATATGTCCATGAAATCATTACTACAATCAAGATAATAAGCATATCTGTCACCCACCCCCCACATATTCTCCTACTTCTTTGTAGTCCTTTCCTCTTCTTCCTGCCCACCTTCCCACATTCCCAGGAAACCTCTGATATTTTCTGTCATCATAGATTAGTATGTATTTTCTACAATTTTATGTAGTAAAATCAACTCTTTAAACCACTTAAAACATAGTTCTCAAGTTGGTGTATCTTGTATGACATAGGAAGTATAATTAGGGCCTCAGAGGTGTGAGGGCTGACTTTGTGGTTTAGAATCCTCAGGGGACGATGTCCTTGCTGTTTTCCCTTTGCAGGGTGCATTACTTTCTAGTTCACCTTCACTACAGGTGTAGCCTTAGGCAGCTCTGGCTTTACCTAGGATCTCTGAAACAGCTTCCTACCTTACAGAGGGCTTGGTTCTATCCTCTGTTCCCTGTAAGTCATTAAAACCACAGCTCTGTGTCCCTGCGGACCTGCAGATGCTCTCAGGTGACTGCTACCCTTAGTAGTCCCTTAAACACTCAAGGTTTGTGCTCCCATCCTGCCTTTAGCCGCTGACAATTACATCTATCTTCTTGAAAGCTCAGTCATATATTTGAAATATTTTTTTAACATTTTATTCAGGTGTTTTGTTTTTATAGTAGGGGGAACTTTTTAAAGGCTATTTAGTCCACCTTATTGCTGAGGTGGAATTCAGTGTAATATCTTCGAACTTAGGAGCAACATCCTTTTTGTGTTCCCTCTGTGGTAGTTCTCAAACTAACTCACTCGAGTGCTTGCCAGGCTACATCACAATCTCCTGGGGCTTTTGTTTAAAAATTTGTGTTTCCGTGGTCTCACTTCAAACCTATGGAATTAGAATCGCCCTCTGGGTGTGAAGCCTAGGAATTTGACATTTTAAAGTCTGGTGGTTTTTTTTGGTTTTTTGTTTTTTGTTTTTTTTTTTGTGGTACGCGGGCCTCTCACTGCTGTGGCCTCTCCCGTTGTGGAGCACAGGCTCCAGACGCGCAGGCCCAGCGGCCATGGCTCACGGGCCCAGCCACTCTGCGGCATGTGGGATCTTCCTGGACCGGGGCACGAACCCGTGTTCCCTGCATCGGCAGGCAGACTCTCAACCACTGCGCCACCAGGGAAGCCCCATTTTAAAGTCTTAAAGCCTCTTAGGGATTCAGATCCTTAACCAGGATTACACTCCTATACTTCGAATAGTGCAGGGTCCTTAGGAAAATCCTTTATGTCCTTAGATTATCAATGGTATTGTTTTCTTCAAACAAAAAGAACATTTTTATACTAGTATACATTTCATTTTCTGGACATACTTCCACATTGTCTATACAGCTTTAAGTTTTGTTAATGAAGAATTCAATGAGGAATTCAAATTTCAGACCCGTTTTCCTTTATAGTCTTTGTTGACCACAACCATCCGCTGCAATGTATATTCCTGAGGAGCTGAGTGACAGGCAAGAAAGCATCTTCTTTGGCACATCCCTTTGAATAAAACCTGGGCATCTGCTGGCCCCTCACTGAAACATGAAGAGTGATTTTGACTGTTGAAACCATGGTCCAGAAGCCTGTGGCACTGGCCCTCTGCAGGCTGCAGCTGCCCCAGCTTTCATGGCCATCCCTGCTCCGCGCAGTTTTCTGCCTCATTCATCACACTAGTGCTGTCATGTGAGGTGATTGGTTGCATATTATATTTAGCAGCAAACCTTTCTCTGGCTTATAATATGCAAATATTATTCATCAGATGCTAGCTCTGCAGCTGTTGCCTTTTTTGAGGCCCCAGCTGATTTTACTTGACTGAGGATATCTTGGTGTAAAAGATTAAAATGGAATCTTGACTTATCACGCTACAGAAGCCCGCTCAATCCAGTGTTTTGTTATATGCTGTGTACTATATGAAACCCATGAGGAAATGGAGGTCATTTTAATTAGGCCAGTAGATCCTGATCCTGCATTTTTTAGTTAAAATTTAAATTTTGAGTAAAGGGTTAGTTGATTCTTTATATTGCCTATCATCTCAACACAAGAGCCTCTATTATGAAGAGATCATAAAGATTTGGTATCATGGGAATGCTGTTTAATATCATTCTGTGAGCAGTTAGATTTAACAATATTAATTTGCCTTAGTATGAAGAGGTTTTAGGGACTTCTTTGTATATGTGTATTTGTGTTTTAAAATTTTTAAATCACATGATACCAACCCCTTTAAGATAGTCATAAGAAAAGTAATTACTTTTACATCATATCAGGTTTTAGTGGTTTTGCAAAGTTCCTTTCCCCTGGAAGCTACTGAGTCATTGAGAGCATTATCCCAGGGAAAGAAAAGAGAAAAATATCGGTTAAGTGCACAGCAATACGTCTTTAACAAATACTTGTCAATTGATTACCTGTTGCCGTTTTGCTTAATACTAATTTCTTCCACCAGGGAGTAAAAAAAAACACTTGGAACTCCTGTTAGAGTTGACCCATGAACAATATGGATTTGAACTTTGTGGGTCCACTTATATGTGGATTTTTTTCTACACAGCACTACATGATGCAGTTGGTTGAACCCGCAGATGTGGAGAGCCAGCTATGGAACTTGAGCATCTGTGGATTTTGGTATCCGCAGTGGGTCCTGGAACCAATCCCATGTGGACACCAAGAGATAACTGCATTTCTTTTTCCTTCCTCCCTCTCTTTCTCCCCTCCCTCTCTCCCTCCCTTGCTTTATTCCTTTTATTTATTTCTTTAGATATTTATTGAGTGCCTTTTATAGAACTTTTGTAGGAACCGAGAATGTATCCGTGAATTAAGCCCTTGCCTTCATGGTTTTTACTTCTAAGTGTAAAAGAGAAAAAACAAAAAGCCAAACACAGACCAGCATATATAGGCATTTATAGATCATAGAAAATATTTTGGATTTTATTCCAAGTGTGATAGGTAGCTATTGGCTGGTTGAGAAAAGAAAATGACAGGATCTGATTTATTTATATATATATATTTATATTTCAGATCTAGAGCAAATATGATTTGCTGACATATGGTTACAGAGAGTGAGAAAGAATGGGATCAGGGATGACGCCTTAGATTTTGGCCTGAGTAAGCGATTTAACGTAGGGGCCATTTACTGAGATGGGAAAGGTTTGGAGAAAAGCAGGTTTGGAGTGGAAGGTTGGAGAATTAAGAGGACATGTAATGTTAAGAGACCTATTAGACACCCACAGAGATGTCACCCATGTAGTTGGAAATACGTTTGGAGTCACAAGAAGAAGTCAGGGTAGGCATATATGTGTGGAGTCAGTAGTCTGTAGATGATGATTAAAGCTATGGGAGGGAGAGAATGATATACCCAGAGACCGAGGAGATGGTGAAGAGTCTGCACCTCAGACTTAGGGCACGTCAACAAGAAGTCAAGAAGAGGAGATCCTGCAAAGGAACCCAAGAAAGAGAGAAAAGAGCATTTCATGAAGAACAGAATGCTCAACTGTATTAACTGTTAGTGAGAGGTGAGGTAAGATGAGGATGAAGAATTAACCACTGGATTTAACAAAGTAGAGGTGGTCTTTGGTGTCAGTAGAGTAATGGAAACCAAAATGTGATTTGAGTCAATTCAAGGGAGGGTGGAACTAAGGAAGTGGTGACAGTTGTATTGGGGGTGACTCTGTTGTGGAGTCTTGCTGCTGACGGGAGCAGAGCAGAGGAGAAGTAGCTGGAGGGAGATAGGAGGTCAAAGGAAATTTTTGTCATTTTTGTTTTTTGTTTAATAAAGTTCATCCTTTGTTTAAAAAAAAAAATAGGAGGCAGGGTATATGGATACAGATGCTGGTAGCCTGGTAGACCTGATGGTAGGAGGATAAAGTTCCCATGATTGCTTCTATTTTATACTTTGGGAAATAAGACACAAAATCATGAGCTGAGAGTGAGAGTGAGCGGAGAAGGGGAAAGACACACATTGTAAGTTCTAGAAGCAATGAGAAGGTATGAAATAATTTTTTGAAGAGTATGTTGCCTGTTATTCCAGGTCTTTTTAGACTCTGAGATAACAGTATAACCTCAGGAATACCAAGTATTTGTATGGATGTTCTGGTAAAAGGAATCAGAATAGGAATAGTTCAGGCTGAAAATCATTAATTATAACCAGAATGCCTGGCCCCTGTGATTCGTTCAAGGAATGTATAAAAGTAATTTAATTAGTTCCAACTTAAAACATTTTTGAACAGCTAATATATTTACCTGGTTCAAAATGCAAAAGGAATAAATGTGTAAGCAATGAAGAGTTTCCTTTTCTTGCCCCCCTACCATCTTGGCCCTCCTTTCCCTGGAGTCTGTCAATAATAACACTTTCTTGTGTCTCCTTCCAGAGATATTTTACTGATCCATTTTTTTAAAGCTAAATCTATGCTAGGACTTTTAAAATAATCCTTTCTGCAATCAAGTAAATATTTTAAAAAATTATACTAATATTTCTCTATCCTCTTTATATAAAAATAATTTCAAAAAAGAGCAAGAAAGAGCATCTGTTTTAATACTGATTTCATAATGTTGACAGCCATCTGGCAGGAGTTGTATCTGTTAGATTTTTCTTAAGAAATATGTATATTTAACAAGGTTCTTTTTTCTTCTTTGTCTTCACAGCTGATCTGGCATCTTTAATGGATAAAACATATGAGAGAAAGCTTCCCGTTAGTTCTTTAACAATATCACGGGTAAGAAAACTTAAATATAAAGAAAGAGAAAGAAGGCAAGAAAGCCACTTTATATACATGAGACTCTGTAAATAAAGACTATCTTTCATAGGATATATTTTTCCAGAGTATGGTATGTTTTTGTAGTTGCTAATAGATATTTTATGATGAAGTAGCAAATTTCTTTGACTGAAATAAAAAGTAATAAATTTATCAGACTCCAGTGTCAGTGATTACTGTTGTGTATCTGGTTTATTTTAATTTTTCCAGGATTTGGTATCATGATTTTTCTTTTAAGTTGATATACCCGTCAAAGTGATGGTATTTACTTGTTAATATTGGAAGTAATTTTGGTAGTTGAGAAAGTCTATAAAAGAATGGATATTAATGTTAAAATGCTACAGAGCAATGGATTGGAGAATAATATTAAGCTAGGAGTCAGGAATAGGACTTGAGAGTAACCATTACTGATCATCTCTATGCCAGCTGTTGTACTAGTTTCTTAACTTACATTATCTTGCTATTCTCATAGCGGCCATATGAGGTAAGCATTGTTATCTCCATTTTGCGTGTAAGACTCAGAATGCTTGATGACTTTCCCAAGTTCACACAGTTCCTAGGTGGAAAATTTGGGCTTCAAACCCAGATCTCTGTGACATTGAAGTTCTTTTCTGTTGCCTCCCTTAAATAAATCTTATCTTGTCTTAATGAATTTGCTTTATGACATTGGACAAGTGGGCCCCTCTCAATTTCCTCATATTCAGTATGGGGACAATAGTATTTTCCTCATAGGGCTGATGTGACGCTAAATTGAGATCTTTGATGTGAAAGCCCCTTGTAGAAATTAATGGCACCATAAAATTCAAGAGACTTAAATCTAGGAGAAGAAAAGTAGAGAAACCATCATCCTTTTTAGTCTGAGTCCTTTCTTTCTGCTCCTTGATATTTTCCTTTTAGTAGGGGAACCGTTTAGCTAGGTTATAACCTAAATTTTATAGACTTATCATTTTCATATTGGAGGGGAACTGAAAGACCACTGGTTCATCCCTTACATGATGTATAAAATCTCTGTATGCCATAATGCCTGGTGTTTGTTTAGGCAGCACTTCAGAGTTTAAAGAGCTTTCATGTACACTTTCTCGTTGGAGCCTCTTCCTCTTCAGTGCAGGTGCCTTTATTCTGTTTATGCAGATGGAGCAACTAAGTTCCAGAGGGGCTGTGCCGTCTGTTTATGCCACACAGCATGCAGTCAGGAGAACTAGTTCTCAACTTCAGGTCCTGTGTTTGAAGTATATTTTATCTGCCCCTTAATGAGATTTCTAAATCAAGTCCATAAGTCCTAAAAAGGGGGAGATCCATTAAGTCTCACCCTCTTTACTTTTCTCTCCCTCTTCCCGAGGTTTTAATTATATTCACTACATCCATTATCTCCTACTTCACCCTTTTTGCCTCTGAGTCTTTAGAGTAGAATTCCTCCTTAGAAGAGTCTTTTCTGTTTGTTTCTCTGGTTTAGAGTTGAGCACACTGAATTCGAGGGGAGACTTTGCTGGTAGAAGAATCACAGGTTGACTGGTCTGTAGCAGAACCAAATCAGATAGGAAAAATGGTTATAAGACTAAGTTCTCTAAACTTAGATTTTTCCTCTTGGGCCATGTTTTTTCAGCCATTAGAGTCTTCATCCTTTCAACTATGTATTCCCATGTATTTGGAGTTTGGAACATAGAGAAAATATCAGGGTTTAAAGTTAATGGGAAATACCAGTGACTAATTATAAATACACTAAGAGGAGCTCTCTCTTGTTCTGAGCAAGGTTAACGTTTAGTTTTTAAACAGTTTTTCTAACCAAGGTTGTTCTACATATAGAAAAAGAGAAGCCATTGTAGATTATTTTTTGGCGTTAACGTAGAGTGGTTTTGAGGATGGAGCCACACTACATGAACACTGTTCTAATAAAATGGGTGTTTTATTTTTAAGGTCAGTGTGTGACTTAGGCTCAATATATGGCATAATTTATATTCAACCAAAGGTTTCTTTTTTTTGTCTTTTAGTTTGTGGACAACATTTCATCTCGAGAAGAGATAGACCATGCAGAGTATTACCTATACAAGTAAGTTTTCCATTTCATTTGACTATATATTCTCTTGTTTCACATCCTTTTTTTTTTTTTTTTTTTTCTTTCGTGGTATGCGGGCCTCCCTCTGATGCGGCCTCTCCCGTTGCGGAGCACAGGCTCCGGACGCGCAGGCTCAGCGGCCATGGCTCACGAGCCCAGCCGCTCCGCGGCATGTGGGATCCTCCAGATTAGACACTTTTTATAACTATCATATTCCATACTATGAATATATTATTTAAACCAGTTCCCTATTGTAGGGCCTTTAGGTTGTTTGTGCTCTCTTTTTGTATGATGCACAATGCAATAATTAATAATCTTTTACATAGGTAATTTTGCACATAGTTCTCATAAGTATGTATATTTAATACATATGTAAACGTAATAATACACATGTATATATATATGTACATATTTAATTTCAATAGCTGTTGCCAAATTGCTTTCCATTGGGGTCTTACCAATTTACATTCCCACCAGCAGTGTATGAAAGAGGCCTGTTTCTACAGCTTGGCCAACAGAGGTATTTTCAAACTTCTGGATTTTTGTTAGTCTGATAGGAGAAAAATATATATGTCTATTTATCTTTTTCCTCCCTTTTTTATTTAGGTGGAAACACACTCTTTAAGTACTATTCAGCTCCTATTTTCAATTAACACTGTATTTTAAAACTTTTTCTACATTACTACATTTACTTCATTCTTTCTCACAACTGGGAACAATCCCACTGAACTACAGCTACACTCTCCCCTGTGTACAAAGAAGTATGTTCAGTACAGCACCGTCTATAGCAGTAAAAACTGGAATAACCTAAGGTTCATTAAATAAAGGATTGATCAAATAAATTGATTTATTCTTATAGTTGATTTTTCATCTATCAAATACCTGTCAAAATGATACCTTACAACTAACTTTTTATTGTGATTTTAAAAACCAGATTTATGGTTTGTTCCAATTCCTAGGCTGCAAAAAAAGACTCAGACTGAAATTTAAAATGTTTCCAGTAAACATTGTATTAGAATTTCCCATCTGATCTTTGTTTTTTTAAAAAAATATTTATTTAGTTATTTAGTTGCGGCAGGTGAGCTCCTTAGTTGTGGCTCGTGGACTCCTTAGTTGCGGCTTGCCAGCTCCTTAGTTGCTGCGTGCAGGCCCTTTTAGTTGCGGCTTGCCAGCTCCTTAGTTGCTGCGTGCAGGCTCTTTAGTTGTGACTCACCAGCTCCTTAGTTGTGCATGTGAGCTCCTTAGTTGTGGCATGCGAACTCTTAGTTGCGGCATGCATGTGGGATCTAGTTCCCTGACCAGGGATCGAACCCGGGCCCCCTGCACTGGGAGCGTGGAGTCTTATCCACTGCGCCACTAGGGAAGTCCCTTAACTTTGTTTTGATCAAGAGAGTTTTCAGTTATTTACATCTGGGTATATATTTTTTTAAAGCTTTCTTTGTATTAAGGAAAACATATCCAATTTTCTTGTATGTGATATTGCAAACTAGTAATAAGGCTTCTTTTTTTTCTTACTGAATTGGGTAGATTCTACCATCGTTTTGGTGTTTTCTGTTTAAATACAAATCTCAAGTAGATAAGATTCCAAACCTTAAAAAAAAATTATTTTAAATCTAAGATTGTCTTTAACAGTGTCCGAAGTTTAAATTCTAGGTGCTGAAATCATAATTGCAAGTGCCCTCCTACCCTTCATTAAGATAAACATAAATGGATTCCTTGATGGGAGCAAGCCCTGCCTTCCTTTAGTGGTTCTTTGGCACTGTGAGGCTCCTTTAGTAGTTATTTTTGCCAGTGGTGAAAGGTGTATTTGGGCTGGCACCTTTGCTTGCTTTGTTCATGGGAAAATGCAGAAAATCGTTCCAATTTATAAATAGGAACTATTTTTTAGAATTCCATCCTGTAGGACACAGTGCTTAGAAGAAATATGTCCCAAATTTACTTGTACCTCTGTAGCATATAATTGATTTCAGCAATTCAATATTCAGCATGTATTTACTGAGCACCCATTGTATGCCCAGAATTTGTCCGAGGTGCTGGGCATATAGTGATGAATAAGTTAGACACTCTCCCTGTCTTCATGCATTGAAGTTTAACTGAGAAATTTAAGTCCTACAGAAAGACATTCTATGATTAATTCTTCATATCATGTCCAGTTTTGTGAGGCCTGGAGTCGTATTGAAAGTTTCATAAAATCTCCCTATTTTTATATAGGTCATATAGAAGACTCTTGTCCATCTTAAATCTGAGGTGTTGTTTAATTTCACATTCCGCATCCTTTGCTTAATCAAAACTAGTGTTCTAACCATGACTTATCACTCTTTTATTTACATTCTTTCTCCTCCCTTCCATTGCCAAGAAAATTAGCTCTCTTTTTCTGAGATTTTTTTTTTTAAGAAAGAAATGTTTTTATGACTTCATGAGATTACTGTTGTTTGTGTGTGAGACCAAATACAGCACTGTAAAGCTGCATCAGGTGTAGATGATGGAGGCTGGCAAGTATTCGTTCATCAGCTAAGTATCAACTCCTGCTTTCCAGCCTTAGAGGATATACAAAACATAGTAATGCCTCAGCAGAATTGCAGGTTAAGTTATGAACTCTTGGGGTTTCCCTGCTTTAATTGAAATCAAGAATGTTAATCCTGAGGACACCAAGGGCCTCTGGGATTTCCACCAGTTAGGTCTTCAGCGTTCATGGTTGCAATGCCTAACATTTCCACATGGGATGACTTTAGACATCTCGGAGTAAACTTACAATCACAGGTGTAAGATACGGAAATATAGGAGCAATTCATTAATCCTGCAACTAATAGCTTCTTGCTGGCCTGCCTGGAGAATTTCTCATTCCCCAGGCAGTACTGTCTTTGAGGGGAAGGCCCACAACAGGACTTTGCCTGCCACCTCTGTCAGTGGCGCAAATCTTTCCCTGCCTCAGTCTGTAGAGACCAGGCTCTGCAAGCAGAATGTAATCGCCGCATCCTCTCATCTTCTAGTGATCAGATCTCGCCAGTGATTATGTAAAGGCTATTAGAGCCGAAGAAGTTTGGAAACCTGGAGTGATCAGTGGAGAGCTAGTTGAGCATCTGCTGTTGAGTCAGGTGAACAAGTAAGCAGTTCAGGGTGCTTCCGGCACATGCCAGTGTGTTATCATCCTCTCATTCCAGGAAAGACTCTCAGCCTTTGAATCTCCTGAAGTACACAGGTTTAAAAGTTTGGGGGCATCAACATTAAAGAGTCCCAGGGATGTTTTAGGGAGAGTTAAGAGAGGCTGATATTTAGATAGCAGGAGGGAGAACAAATACTCAACCACCCCTCTTTGGGCTCTGGGCTCCTCTCTGGGGGCCCACAACCTTTTGATCAACTTTTGCCCTGCCACTTACAATAAAAAATGGAAACACCAAGGAAAGGGAAATGATGCTTTAAACAAAAGAGTAATGTGAACTAAAGATGATTAAGTCAGTTAATACCAGGAACGATATAGGTTGACAATGAAGAAATTTTTTTTAAAAACCTGATAATACTCTACAACAAACCAAGAGTAAAAGTGATTACAGCAGTAAAAAGGCTAAATTGAAGTAAAATAAACAAAATATGAAAGCTAAGAAATAAGAGAGCAAAGCCTGCTAAGAACTGTTGGGCTGTAACAAAATAAAACATGATTAAAATAAGAGAATAAAAAAAACCAAAAAATAAATGAAGCAAGATAAGAAGGACGTGAGCCAGGGACTTCATAAACTGTGTGTAGATATGGCTGGGAGGTTAGGAAAATAGGCACAGGCACGCTCTTGCAGGGATACTCTCGGCAGGCTGAATAATAAATCACTTTTTTTTTTTTTTTTTTTTTTTTTTGCGGTACGCGGGCCTCTCACCGCTGTGGCCTCTCCCGTCGCGGAGCACAGGCTCCGGACGCGCAGGCTCAGCGGCCATGGCTCACGGGCCCAGCCGCTCCGTGGCATGTGGGATCTTCCCGGACCAGGGCACGAACCCGTGTCCCCTGCATCAGCAGGCGGATTCTCAACCACTGCGCCACCAGGGAAGCCCATAAATCACTTTATGAGTGGTTTGCAAACTGTCTTCCAAGAAGCCCTTGAGCTGGTTCCTCATAGGGGCCTCCGGTGCGTGGCTTGGGGAGGAATAGGATGTGAGGGAGAGGCCAGACAGTCCTGCCACCAGCCCTCTGCTTCTGCTTCAGCCAGAAAAGCTGTGCCTCCAGCTGCTTTATGTATCGGGGTGGTGGAGAGAATTCAGGGGGTTCTGTGAACTTAGATGAGAATAAAATTACATTTTTATTTTCACTCGCCTCTCAGTATTTAGCATTGCCTTCAATTGTGAATATAGGCAACAGATCACAGTACTGTTAACAGCTTCTGTGTCTTTCTCACCAATAAACATTTTTTTTATATCGTATTACATTTGTTGCAGCTATCTTGACAAATTATGCTCATTGCTGCTTAGAAATTGCATTTATAATTAAACTACTGCTGGCTAACTTTGTTTCGTACATTAACGGAGAAGCACATGTGACCATATCTCAAGGATTTTTTAATGTTTTGATAATTCTATTTCACTATAATTGTTATCCTGTGCATTTAAAACATTATTCGAGAAGGTGCCATCAGACTGCCCACGAGTTCATGCCGCAAAAAAATGTTATAAACCTCACTGTGAAGGCCTTTTGCTTAGGCTTATTCCTGCTTTTTACCCCAGGCCTTTTGAAGTTTTCTAGTTCTTTGTTTTTCTTCTTACAAAGAAGCCTTTCTTTTATTTTAGATTAGACCTTATAGAGTAAGACGGGCATATGGTTGATATGTGTTCTGTTATCCAAATGAGAACTTAGATACAGCCAGTCTCTTGTCTCCCTACTGGAGCCGGAAGAGGTTTGGCGAAAAGTGAGATTTGGACAGGCCCTGAGATGCTGTCCATCAGGAGACTAGTGCTGGGAGGGTGTTGGGTAGGAACACTGCTGCTCGACTTTGGTATCATCACCCCCCTCCCCACTCCAGCCCCGGGTTGGTGAGGGGAGAAGCCACGGTGTTCCCCCTGCAGTAGCAGCAGAGGTTTGGTGGCACAGAAGATAAAGGTAAGAGCACAGCACAGCTAATGGCAGCTGAGAGGAAGAGGCTGCTCAGTGATTGGTGAGCACGAGAAATTGACTGCTGATTCATGCTTAACATTTGTTAAAAAGAGTTTTATACATCCCACTTTAGTTTTAAAAGGAATTGAGCAACCAATTTTTTTTCTTTGCCAAAGGATTGATTTCCGCTTCTTACCCACATGCCCTCTCATTGGCTTTTGAAGAAAAAAGATTTCTTACCTTTGCCTTACTATCAATTTATAGTGTTGCTAAGAATCCAGTTTGCATCTTGATTTTACTGACGCAGAGACTAAGGCATGGAGATTAACTGAGCAGACCCAACATAGAGTGTGTGTGTGTGTGTGTGTGTGTGTGTGTGTGTGTGTGTGTGTGTGTGTGTGTGTGTGTGTGTGATAGAGTGTGTGTGTGTGTGTGTGTGTGTGTGTGTGTAAGCCACTGCCTGTCCTGCGCTGAGAAGGGAAGCCATGAGGATGAATGTGAACAGTGGAACAGTGCTAGAAAGACCAAGACAGTGCTTTCCCAGTGCAAGGTAATGTCGATAAGGATTTCAGATGGGGCTACAATTTATTTTTAAGAAAATTGAGGCAGAAGGAATTCCATGGAAAGTACAGTCTAGAGTGTGGTAAAGCAGGAGGAAATTAAAATTAAGGGATAAGAGGAAATCCCTTATATTTCTGATAGTCTGTGGGTTGTTGTTTGTTTCCTAAGAACCATGATCTTAGCTTTTTCTCCACAATAGAGCTCTTTTTGTGATCTGTCTGCTTGAGGTAAATGTTATTGTATAGTGAGTTTATCTAGAATTTTCATTTATTATTTTTTGGAGAGCGTGTCTTTTCTGGACCACCTAGTCAGTAGTTCTGAGCTCAGGACTCTCCAGGTTGATGTGTGCTGCCCACATGCAGACACGTGAGCCCTGATGCAGGCTCTGTGTCTCCCTTTCAGGAGATAAAACTGCATGTCGTCAGTGAAATTGTGGCATCAGTAAAAGCTGTTATTTTCATGGTTTATAACAGGCTTTAACAGTGGCTGTATTAGTATTTGATTACTGCATTAATAGAATGCAGACCCAAGCCATAAAAATTCCTTCTTCACTGAGGATGTTTGCAAATTGCATTTTTAAAGGCTTATTTAGACTTTCAAATCATTTTGGGACCATGGCAGTTAAGAGATGCATGAAATTAAACTTGCTCCTTTTACTATTAGAGCGTCAGTAATTTGAACTAATAATTTAGTCTGCAACCTAAATGGTCATTCCTAAGGATAAGTGATAGAAATTTCTAATGTCTATATAACATATTCTCTCTATTTTAAGAATATACATTTTTTAAAAGGTAGCCTTTTGGTTGTTTGCAAAAATGTGGGGAATGCTGAATTACTTGTCGCACAATAAGAAAAGATTGTTGCAGAGCTCCATGAGAAGGTCTGTTTTTCTCGGAATACAGCTCTCTGTTGCCATGGAGAGTGGTGAGTGTGTGTGTGTGTGTGTGTGTGTGTGTGTGTGTGTGTGTGTGTGTGTGTGTGTGTGTGTGTGTGTGTGTGTGAGATAGAGTGTGTGTGTGTGTGTGTGTGTGTGTGTGTGTAAGCCACTGCCTGTCCTGCGCTGAGAAGGGAAGCCATGAGGATGAATGTGAACAGTGGAACAGTGCTAGAAAGACCAAGACAGTGCTTTCCCAGTGCAAGGTAATGTCGATAAGGATTTCAGATTGGGCTACAATTTATTTTTAAGAAAATTGAGGCAGAAGGAATTCCATGGAAAGTACAGTCTAGAGTGTGGTAAAGCAGGAGGAAATTAAAATTAAGGGATAAGAGGAAATCCCTTATATTTCTGATAGTCTGTGGGTTGTTGTTTGTTTCCTAAGAACCATGATCTTAGCTTTTTCTCCACAATAGAGCTCTTTTTGTGATCTGTCTGCTTGAGGTAAATGTTATTGTATAGTGAGTTTATCTAGAATTTTCATTTATTATTTTTTGGAGAGCGTGTCTTTTCTGGACCACCTAGTCAGTAGTTCTGAGCTCAGGACTCTCCAGGTTGATGTGTGCTGCCCACATGCAGACACGTGAGCCCTGATGCAGGCTCTGTGTCTCCCTTTCAGGAGATAAAACTGCATGTCGTCAGTGAAATTGTGGCATCAGTAAAAGCTGTTATTTTCATGGTTTATAACAGGCTTTAACAGTGGCTGTATTAGTATTTGATTACTGCATTAATAGAATGCAGACCCAAGCCATAAAAATTCCTTCTTCACTGAGGATGTTTGCAAATTGCATTTTTAAAGGCTTATTTAGACTTTCAAATCATTTTGGGACCGTGGCAGTTAAGAGATGCATGAAATTAAACTTGCTCCTTTTACTATTAGAGCGTCAGTAATTTGAACTAATAATTTAGTCTGCAACCTAAATGGTCATTCCTAAGGATAAGTGATAGAAATTTCTAATGTCTATATAACATATTCTATTTTAAGAATATACATTTTTTAAAAGGTAGCCTTTTGGTTGTTTGCAAAAATGTGGGGAATGCTGAATTACTTGTCGCACAATAAGAAAAGATTGTTGCAGAGCTCCATGAGAAGGTCTGTTTTTCTCGGAATACAGCTCTCTGTTGCCATGGAGAGTGGTGTGCCACCCACTAATGAGAGGAAGTTAAGGTTGTGTGGCAGGCTGTGTGTTGCCAACAGAGTCATCCACACTGTACCTTGGCCTCAGGCATCTTTCATCCGTGGTTTAACCGACCTGGCAGATACCAAGTGTCCCTGGTTGGAGACGGATGGCGGGTCAGGAACAGCTGGGGCGAGGCAGATGGCAGCCTGCACGTCTCCAGGTCCCGGGTTGGCAGCCAGCCTTAAAAAGGAAGGACCAAAATAGCTTCATTTTTCAATAAGCAAAAATATCCACATGGTTCCTTAGAAGGTGAGTGCATTACCCCAGGCCTATGTTATAAGAATCCATTTCTGCCTGTAGGAAGAGGGGAAAGTGGGAGTTTACTAGGAGGGAACACTGTTCATGAGTTTATGCAGTGATCATTTTTCTTCGAGGGCATAGAGATTGTGTTTTACAGCACTAAAATGAAATTTTAAATTTTTCTGTTAGCATACTGCCAAGTCTCATTATGTTTGAACATTATTAAGGAAAGAGCAAAGAGCCCAAGGGGGGCGGTAAATGAGTCTTAGAGCATTTTTTAGAAAAACACTTTCATACTTTAATATTGCCAAGTGCTTTATTTAGTTCTTATTTCCTAATCCTTACCACAGGCCTGGGAGAGAGGTACTGTTAATGGCTCTGCATGAGAGGATAGCAGATTGTCACGAACATCGTCCACGCCTTGCCAAAGATCCATGGAGCCTCCACTCCTTCTGACTTTGCACTTCTCTCCCGCTGGTCTTGTTATTTCAACCTGGAGCCTGGTCATAGGAGGAGTGTAGGGGTAACATTCAAGGGTGTTTTCTTGGCTATGGTTCTAACATTCCACCCAACTTGCCCAGAGTGATCTCACACCTTAGATACTCTCGTATTCCTCTGGCATAATGAATGGGTCCCTGAGGGCCCTTATCCTCGGAGGCCAAAGCAGTCCATGCTGCTACAGACATCTGTTTATAAGTCTTTGTAGAGGCGTAAACTTTCATTTATTTGGGGTAAATATCTAGCAGTGGAGTGGCTGGAGCATATAGTAGGTATACATTCCAGAGTGGTTATACCATTGTACAATCCCACCAGCAGTTCCAGTGCTCCATATTTTTGCCAACAGAGTTGGCCATGCTAACATGTGTTTAATGGTATCTCACTCCACTGTGGTTTTAATTTGTATTTGCCTGATAATTAATGATGTTGAGCATCTTTTCACGTGCTTATTTTCCAGCCATATAACTCCTTGGTAAAGTATCTGTTTAAATCTTCTGCCCTTTTTTCTTTTATTGAGTTGCTTGTTGTCTTATTATTGAGTTTTGAGAACTTTTTCTCTCGTAATCTTCTTTATCTTTTTATTCACTTAACAGTGTTTTTCAAAGAGCAGTTTTTATTTTTGATGGAAGTCCAGTTTGTTAATTTTTTCTTTTATGAATCATGCCTTTGGTGTCAACTGAGAAATCTTTGCTTAACCCAACACCACAAAGATTTTTCTCCTATGTTTTGTTTCAGAAGTTTTATAGTTTTAGGTTTCACAGTTAGGTCTATGATCCATTTTAAGTTATTTTTTTTTTAATATGGTATGAGGTAAGGATCCAAGTTAAATTTCTGGCGTTAAGAATACCTAGTCGTGTCAGCACCATTTGTTGAAAAGACTTCTCTTTCTGCACTGAATTACCTTTGAATCTTTGTTGAACACCAGTTGTTTATAGACAAGTGAGTCTCTTTCTGAACTGTTTTGTTCCATTGCCTCTCTTGATGCCAGTACTACACTATCTTTCTGGCTGTAGTTTTATAATAAATCTTAAAATTAGGTAGTGTGAGTCTTCCAACTTCGTTGTTCTTTTCCGAAGTCGTTTTACCTAGTCTAGGTCCTTTGCATTCCACATCAGTTTTAGAATCACTTTGTGTGTATGTACACACATACATGCATACATATATTATTAATAATAGAGAAATTAGGAGCAAGATCAATTCCAGAAATATGTATTGAGTATCTAGTATATATTTAGAAATAAGATGGTAAGAAGGATCTTATAGGATATGAAGGGATATTGATTATGTGAAAGTCAGTAATCATTCTTTTTCCATTGAAGGCAAATTTAAACTGACCTGACAGAATTTCAGATTTCAAGTCTGTAAGACAAATGATTCTCAGCTCTGTTTAAAAGGGAATTTCCAAAGCCAGTAGAAGGTTTAAGAGAAGTATTTTTTAATTTGCCAGAACTGTGGTGTGTTCAAAGGAAGGATATGAATCACTGCAATCAAAAAGATTATAAATTGGCTGAGAATAACTAGATACGTGAAACAATTCAACATCAGCAGAAATCTTGGATATAATAAATAGGTAAATTGATGATATGTAACAAAAGGTGTGTTTCTGAGAAAACATGCTTTGGGCAGGCTGGAAGAGGGATTGATGTCATGATCAGCAAACACTCATAAAAGAGGCAGAACTTGAGATAGCCTTGAAGATTGGATGAGTAGAAGAAATGGGAGGAGTGTTCAAGATGCAGCAAGCAGTATAGGGGGGGTTAATAGAGTGAGGTGAGAACTGACCTTATGGGGATTGACGGGCCTACCAGGGAGTCATGGGAAATAAGGTGGGCAGATTATAGAGGGAATAGAATGCTGGCAGCATCATGCATTGCCAGTGGATATATATATATATATGTATATATGTGGTGAGAACTGACCTTATGGGGATTGACGGGCCTACCAGGGAGTCATGGGAAATAAGGTGGGCAGATTATAGAGGGAATAGAATGCTGGCAGCATCATGCATTGCCAGTGGATATGTATATATATATATATATGTATATATATATATATAGTGGTACAACTTCTGTAGAGAGAACTTTGGCAACATCTATCAAAATTGTGAACGCACACACCCTTTGACCCAATAATTTCACCTCTAGGAACTTCTGACGCACAGCATACATGTGAAATAATATCCATTACAAAAAGATTATGTCCGTCAAGGCCTGCAGATAATTAGTTATTCAAAATAAATTTTTTTTAAAGATCCTTAAGATTGTTAGTCATCAGTAGATTCTTGAGAAATATATATCGTAAAACTATTACAGGAAGGTTAATAGAGTAAATTTTGGATTGAAAGAGGTAAGTGTGGGAGGGAAATTTATTATCTATACTTAAAGTGATAAAAGGCCTGTCCTGTGGTAGTTGACAGAGGAAATGAAGAAAGAAATATTTTGCACATAGGAAGGAAAACTCAATCAACAGGATTAGTGACAGGTTGAATATAAAGCTAGAAAACAAGGAAGGTCAAAAATGAACTGAAAATTGAACCTCAGTTAATGAGGCTGGTCTACTTTTTTTTTTAATTTTTAAATAATATCCATTACAAAAAGATTATGTCCGTCAAGGCCTGCAGATATTAGTTATTCAAAATAAATTTTTTTTAAAGATCCTTAAGATTGTTAGTCATCAGTAGATTCTTGAGAAATATATATCGTAAAACTATTACAGGAAGGTTAATAGAGTAAATTTTGGATTGAAAGAGGTAAGTGTGGGAGGGAAATTTATTATCTATACTTAAAGTGATAAAAGGCCTGTCCTGTGGTAGTTGACAGAGGAAATGAAGAAAGAAATATTTTGCACATAGGAAGGAAAACTCAATCAACAGGATTAGTGACAGGTTGAATATAAAGCTAGAAAACAAGGAAGGTCAAAAATGAACTGAAAATTGAACCTCAGTTAATGAGGCTGGTCTACTTTAATAGAAGTATTGAATTGGAAGCAGATTTAGAAGACAGCAAGGCGGTGTGTTTTTCTCTTGCCTTTTCATTGTACGTATACATATTTCTAAGTTTGCTGCATCACGTCTTATGCCTACTGACCACATTTGGACTGTTTGAGAGGAACTGGCCACAGAGCTTTGGAGAAAGAACAACTGCCAAAACATACTTAGATTAGGGTCTACCTGGTGTCCTGGTACAAATTAGGAACTTTTAGACTAGGTGATCTCTGAATCCCTGAAGTCCTGCTAACTTTCAGAATCTGAAATTAAGACCTAGGAAGACTAAGCAATTTCCATGTGACAGGTCCAAGCTCTAGTTGTGGATGAAGGCCTGACTTGAAGTTCAGAGGGTCATCAGCTAGACCAGTGTGTCTCTTTGTGCCAGTTCTTTTTCCTGAGACGGTCTAGGTAGTAAACCAGCGTACTCAGTGAATATTCAAATACCTCCTAACAAAGTGACATGAAATTAATTAAACCTGGAAAAACCTAGCATATACAGAGGTTCACCAGTTAAAACTACATAGTCATGGGGAAAAAAAAAGAGCCGAAAAGACTGAAGGAATCAGGATGGGAGGAAAGAGGTGACCTGTGTTTTCAGGACTGGTTTAGTTCCCACTTTGATCTGTAAATTGGAACCAGTTAATGAACTATCTGGACATCAGCTTCCTAGACGAGCAGTTGATCTTGGATGCCTCTCAAGGCACCTTACATATCTGAAATCTGTTTCTCAGTGTCACTGATATAGAAGCTAGACTTTATCACCAGGAGCTTCAGACTTGGAAAGCATGAGGTTCTGGTCTTTGTTTAGTTTCTCACTCAGAGCCTTATTTATTTAAATAGTAGAATTGAAGTTCAGCCACCTTAACCATGAATATCAAAAGAACAACTAGCAGATGTAAAATTAAACAACAGAAAGAATAGGGGATCACTCATTCTCTTCTGGATTTGGGGGGCAGGCTTCTTCATTTACTGTCTTACTTATAAGTACCTTTAGCAAATTTCTTGGTATGAGAGTAGGGTATTCACTCTTGTTTTCCAGGGAACTAATTTCTGTACCATATATATTTGACATTTACCTATGATCTTTATCTGAAAGGCCCACAAAACATATATTTTTGATGCCTTGCATGTACTTGGGATTTAGAAGGAGAGGGCTAAAGTTGATCTGTTCTAATAGCTGCAGAACCCTTTGCGGATTAAACCTAAAAACTCCTATAGTTCCTTTAAAAAGATATATCCCAAGGTGTTTTTTCCACTGTACAGAGTCCTTTGATCCAAAAATCTTTTTACTGGTTTTTTTCATAACTGTGAAGTCATAATCATGGTACAAGGAATTATAGCTATAGGGCAGAAAGAAAGTATAACTGAATATATTGTCTTATATTTATTAAAGAGACTTTGGTAGGGTTTTGTATTGAGGAGGTTTGATTTGAAGGTAATTAAGAGATCTTTCCAGGAGCTGGTACAATATTTAAGGGAGAGATGAGTAGATAAACAAAAGCTTCAGGAAGAGATTTGTGGGAACAGAGGTTTCAGTTGATTGCATCATGACTTTTGAGGCCAGTGGCAAATAAATTCCTGAGTATTTCCAGATGTCATGGGTCTATGCAAGGGGACATTTGAGGAGCTAGAAGTATTTGATGTGAATTCTCTTTAGTGGTCTTGGCTGCTGTCATTTCCATGCCAGATTTCCTGTTATCTTTGTTTGTTGTTGTTTTTTTTTAAACCAGGCAAGAGTTTATATTTTGAAATCTGTTCTTCTTTTTAATATCAGTGCTGATACTAAGACAAGTGTTACCACCAGTTTCATAGCTAATGATGGGCAAGGCTGGGACTGAAAACCAGGTGTCCCAACTCTAGGCCATTACAGTGTGTGAACACTGTATTTATTACACACCCACTGTTTCATGGCTCAGTGGTGGATGCTACCAGGAGGGGAACTCAGATCGGTCATTAGTCCCTATTGATAAAAGCCCAGGCAGAGTTTTGATAGGAAGGACACTGAAATTATTCATTAAAACGAGAACTTTGTGGATCTTGTACATATAGATTATTATAATCCTCCATTTGCTGACTTAATAGCAGGTGGTAACAGTTAACGTGTATGGGACATTTACACAGTGCTTTTAGACTCCTGCCAAAATGGCCTGTTGCTCTCTGAATGTGCCCTGTACTTTACTGTCTTTGCCTCTGTGCTTCCCTCCATTCCCCATCTCCTTCTATAATAGAGTACAACCCGTCTTTTAAGGCCTGTCCCAAATTCTACTACATCCATAAACTTGCTCTGATTTTCATGATTTCATTGTGATTTCTCTGACCCCTTTTATAGATTTTTCTTTTATCTAGTCAGGGGTGCTTATTTAGTTTGTTTTGTCTTTTGACTAATCAAAAATACATGCTTCTTATTTTTCTTTACTTGAGAAACAGTATAATGTGTTAGATAAGAGCATGGCCTCTGGAGCCAATCTGTCTAGATTTGAATACACCCATCTATTAACTGTATGATTTAGTTACTTATATTCTCTGTCCCTCAGTTTCCTCATCCACAAAATGGGGATTAAAATAGTGCCTGTGATTTAGAATAGGTATATGAGACTTAAAGAAATGAATATATTATAATAAGGTCCTTAGAACAATCTTAGGACAGAGAAGGTTAGTGTTCAGTAAATTTGGCCTTAGTGTTGCTTTTGCTAGATTGTAACATCTTGAAGAACAGGGACTATTTCTTCCCCATACTTCTCTCCTTAGGGAAAATGTATTTTAACTCCAGTTTACGTTTCTAAGACTAATAGTTCCCATACTTCTTCACCACTCCCACCCCAAGGGCATCAAGGTGCAAAGATTATCATGGCTCAGAGATAGGGAGAAATAGATGCTTATGAACACTAGTAGTTAAACACCCAGATGGAAAGGACATCACATTTTTTGGAAAGCTGTCTGACATTAAAAAGGAAGGGCTCAATGTATATACCCTTTTTTTTTTAACATCTTTATTGGAGTAGGTGGTCACAAAGCACCGAGCTGATCTCCCTGTGCTATGCGGCTGCTTCCCACTAGCTATCGATTTTACATTTGGTAGTGTATATATGTCCATGCCACTCTCTCACTTTGTCCCAGCTTACCCTTCCCCCCTCCGTGTCCTCAAGTCCATTCTCTGGTAGGTCTGCGTCTTTATTCCCGTCCTGCCTCTAGTTTCTTCGTAACCTTTTTTTTTTTAGATTCCATATATATGTGTTAGCATACGGTATTTGTTTTTCTCTTTCTGACTTACTTCACTCTGTATGACAGACTCTACATCCATCCGCCTCACTACAAATAACTCAATTTCGTTTCTTTTTATGGCTGAGTAATATTCCATTGTATATATGTGCCACATCTTCTTTATCCATTCATCTGTCGATGGACACTTAGGTTGCTTCCATGTCCTGGCTATTGTAAA
>NC_041221.1:73599099-73610330 GCF_002837175.3 Physeter macrocephalus | reverse complement strand
TTTGATATTGAGCTGCATGAGCTGCTTGTAAATTTTGGAGATTAATCCTTTGTCAGTTGATTCATTTGCAAATATTTTCTCCCATTCTGAGGGTTGTATATACCCATATTGCTTAAGCTTTACCGCAGTCAGAAACCAGAAGGGGGCAGCAGAAAGTCACCTGCTTCCCATCTGTGGAGACAGGGAGAAGCCTAAAGAAGGTGATTTCCCATTAGGAACAACCTGCACCAAAACTGATCTCCGATAAGATGTTATTGAATAACCAATCAAAATGCAGATTAGACGCAAAAAGAGAAGTCTGTTCTGAGGGCTGGGAGCATGACAGGAAAACATTTAAACAGTTGAAATGGAAACTGAGCAACTGCTTCCAGTGATTTTTAGCTCTGATACCTGTAGCGCACAAGAGCAGCTCAGAATAGATAAGGATGCTTAATGTTGTCAGCATTCCCCATTCTTTATTTTATTTTATTGGTTTTTTTCCCCCCTGCTATAGAAACTTAGTAAGAGTTTCTATTTGTGTGGCCTATTGTTATATGGAAAACCAGGCTGACTGCTGTGGCCCTGCAGGATAGGTTAGAACTTATAAATTTTTCCATATTTTTAAACTTATGTTTTGCTTATGAAAAAACATAATGACATACTTTTTTTCCAATTTGTACAGGAAAAATCACTCACTTATTATTGTTTCCTGCCAGGCTTTTTACTACACCTTTGCATTTTATTTGTTTTAAACTATTTAACGCTCAGATTTCATCTATAAATTCAGTGTAATGCCATCCAAAGTCTCAGCAAAATTTTTTGTGGAACCTGAGATGATGACCCTAAAATTGAATGAAAGTGTAAAGGGCCAAAAATACTAAGACACTTTTAAGAAGACTAAGATAAAATGATTGGTCTACTAGATAGATAACAAGAATTAGTAAGAAGCTACAATAAATAAAAATAAGATACTGGATTAGACTTAGGCAAACATACTAGTGCAACAGAATAGAGAGAGCCCAGAAATTTATTTGTACTCATGGAAACTTGAGATGTTTTATATATCACAGGAGTAAGAATGGACTAGTTGATAAATGGTGTTTGGACACTTGATTATATGGGAAAAAAATTAATTCCTACTTCAAAATGCAAGTGCACACACATTTTTTTAAGTTAGATTAAAACTTAAATGGAAAAAGCAAAGTATAAAAGTTTTATAAAGAAATATAGGAGCATATTAATATTTGTGTGACTTTCTGAAATATTTTTTGAATAAGAAAAAACTGATAAAAGATTGATAAATTTTAATGAATTAAAATTTTAAAGTTCTATATCACAAGACATATCATTAGCAAATTAAAAGACAAGTCAAAGACAAGGGAAAGATTAGCAATGCATGTAACTGGCAAACATTAGACTACATCTATAGATCAATAAGATAAGAAGATGATTCAATAGAGAAATGGGTAGAGGATATGAACCAGCAATTCACAGAATAAGAAATCAGTGGTCATAAATATATGAAAAGATGCTCACTCATTAGTAACATTTAAGTTGCAGATTAAAATGCTACGTACTTTCACAATCATCAGATGTGAAAACAAAGAGTTATAACAGTAATAATTGTGGCAAAGTAGAGGAGCAACAGGAACTGATACTAGTGAGAGTTGAAAGTTGATAGCACCTTAAAGAGCAGTTTGGCAATATGAGGTAAAAGTGAGGCTGGGCATGGTCTTCTACTCAGCATTTTACTCCTAGGTATATACTTCAAAGAAACTCTGGCATGCACAAGGATTAACTTCTAAGATTATTCATTGTAGCATTGTCCATAATAGTAAAAATCTGGAAGCAACTTCAGTGTTCATCAACAGGAAAATAGACAAAGTGGAATAGCGTATAGCAGTTAGAAAGAACGAGCTAAAGCATGGTTCTCTTAAAAACATAATGAGTTAAAAATAGCATGGTGAAGAATCATACATACAATATGATACCATTTATGTCGTTTGAAAACATGTAAAGCAATGCCATAGCTTATGTGTGTATATGGATACCTATATGAAGTGTAAGAGTGTAAAAATGTGCCCAAGAATGATAAACAAAGAATTCAGGATGTTATTTACCTGTGAAGAAGGACAGTGGGGTAGAAATAAGATCAAGAGATGTATATAGGGGAGCTTCCACTGTAGTTATAATACTACTTTTTTTGTAAAAAAAGAAAAAAGTCTGAAGTAAGTGTGACAAGATTTTAGAATTTGATGAAGGTAGGTAGTCAGGTACATGAATGTTATATGCTCTATACTTTTCTGAATGTTTAAAATATCTCATAATACTTTACCTGCCCCAGTCCTGGAATTAGCCAATTTGCCAAAGAGCCCTGGTTCTTTTTAGAGGAGAAAGGTATTCAGAAGTCAAAATCTGGATGTCAGGTGTGCTCATTGCTACTCGAGTGTCATTGTTCCCAGGCTTTCTCAGTGGTCAGAGCTAGAAAATCAATCTATCCATTCATGTATCTGTCATCTGTATATGTATATTTAAACCATCTTCTTGGTGGTGCCTGCAATTCCAGTCTAACACTTCAGGTTTCATTTTAATCTTACCCCTTACCTTATTTTGTAATTCCCTTCTGACAGTAAGAAATCCTATTCTCATTATTCTTTGTCATAGATGTTTTGCAGATATTTTCTCCTAATGTAAGCTTTTCTCTTTAGTTTCTTAAAGGCATGTTTTGATGAGCAGAAGTTTTTAATTTTGATGAAATCTAATTTATCAGTCTTTTATGGTTATTGTTTTCTGTGTCCTAAGTAGTTATTGCCTATCCCTTGGTCATAGATATTCTTCTGTTTTCTTCTTAAAAACATTATAATTTTAAATTGTAGTTTCAATTTAATTTTAGATCTCTAATTCTTTGTATGGTGTAAGATAAGTGTTAGCATTCGTTTCTTCAGTATGAATGTTTCTGTTTTCTGTCTTCTTTTCCATTGATCTGTCTATCCATATGCTAATATCACACTCTTAATTAACTGTGTTCCAAAGCCAGGTACTGTGAGTCTTTCAGCTTTGTTCTTTTTCAATATTATTATGGTTATTTAGGTTCTTTACCTTTCCATATACTAGAACTAGATTGTCAGTTTCTGTTACACAGGCCTGCTGGGATTCTGTTTGGGATTTTGTTAAATCTATAGATCATTTTAAGAAAAATTGACCTCTTAATTCGGTCTTAATATGATGTCATAAAATATTGAGTTCCATCCTATGAATATGGTTTCTCCCACTGCCCCCCCCCTTTAGGTCGTTTTTTGCTTTTAACAGTGTTTTATACATTTCATTGTAGGTATCTTGTAAGTCTTGTGTTAAATTTATTTCAAAGTGCTTTATGGGTTTTGATGTTATTTTTCTTTTTTTTTTGGTATTTGGGCCTCTCACTGTTGTGACCTCTCCCACTGCGGAGCTCAGGCTCCGGACGTGCAGGCTTAGCGGCCATGGCTCACAGGCCTAGCCGCTCCGTGGCATGTGGGATCTTCCCGGACTGGGGCACGAACCCGTGTTCCCTGAATTGGCAGGCGGACTCTCAACCACTGTGCCACCAGGGAAGCCCTGATGTTATTTTTCTAAATTTTATTTTCCAGTTGTTTGCTACTATATATAAATGCAATTGATTTTTGTATCTTGACCCTTGTATCTCAAGAACTTGATAAATTCACTTATTAGCTCTAGTAGTTGTTTGGATATGTAGAAAACACTAAGGAATCTACAATCACGTTGTCTGTGAATAGAAATACATTTATGTCTTTCTTTCCAAATTATAGGCCTTTTAATTTTTTTCTTGCCTTACTGCACTAAGATCGCCAATACAATGTTGAAGAAAAGTAGTGGAAGCAGATATCCTTGCTTTTGTTCCTAATCTTGACAGAAAGTGTTTAATATTTCACCATTAAGACTGATGTTAACTGTAGATTTCTCATAAGTGCCCTTTTATCCAGGGAAGTTCACTTTTATTCCTAGTTTCTTGACTGTTTTTTATCATGAATGGATGCTAAATTGTGTTAGACACTTTTTCTACAAATATAGAGACTATCATATGGGTTTTCTCCTCCATTCTAATACTGAATTACTTTGATTAGTTTTCAAATGTTAATCCAGCCTAGCATTCTTGGGGTAAACTCCCAAGAATGTATTGTCTGGATATATTCTTAGTTTATTAATATTTATTAGACATATTTGTGTCTGTGTTGTTAGTAATACTGGTCTCTAAATTTCTTTGCTTGTAACATCCTTGTGTGGTTTTGGCATCAGGATTATGTGATGTCATAAAGTGTATTGGAAAGTGTTCTTTCCTTTTATTATCTGAAATTTTTGTATAAGATTTATATTATTTCTTCCACATTTGATAGCATTCACCAGTGAAGTCACGTGGGCCTGGAGTTTTCGTCTTAAGAGGATTTTAAATTTCAAATTAATATTTTGAACAGATATATGACTTCTCAATGTAGTTTTATTTTGCTTTTTTTTTTTTTTTTTTTTTTTTTTTTTTGCGGTACATGGGCCTCTCACTGTTGTGGCCTCTCCCTTTGCAGAGGACAGGCTCCGGATGCGCAGGCTCAGCGGCCATGACTCACGGGCCCAGCCGCTCCGCGGCATGTGGGATCCTCCCGGACCGGACCGGGGCACGAACCCGTGTCCCCTGCATCAGCAGGCGGACTCTCCACCACTGCGCCACCAGGGAAGCCCTGCGTTTTTTTATTATTGGTGAAGTTGACATGTTCTTACATGCTGAAGTGTCATTCATATTTCTGTGAACTTTCTTATCTTTTATCCTTTCTGCTGAGTTGTTAGTCTTTCATTGATTTGTACGACCTCTCACTGTTAGGGAATAACCTTGGATTGATGAATATTTCTCTTATTCCTTTTTGGTTTTGCTTTTTAATTACTTTGCTTTATGATAGTTTTTACTATGTAAACATTTTAATTTTTTATGTAATTGAATTTATTTCTTTTATGGCTTTTGCATCTAAGACTAAGAGTGACACTCTATTCCAAGAAATTTTTCCATATTTTCCATCAGTGAATGTGTGCTTTTGTTTTTAATGTGTAAATATACAATTCATCTGGAGTTTATTTTGGTTTACTTATGTGAGGTACAGAGTCATACATACACATACCCCCACCCATGCCTAAAGCAAATGGCTAACCAGTTATCCTAATGCCATTTATTGAATAACCCATATTTTGCCTACTGATATAAAATGCTGCCTTATTATGTACTAATTTCTTGTTTAAGTTTGGGCCTGTTTCTAAACCTTCTTTGTTGTTCCACTGATCTGCCTTTTCATTCATTAGAGTCACGTTTGCTTTAATTATTGTGGCTTCTTACTCTGTTTTAATATCTTAGGAAAAAGTCCACAGTTTTGTCCACCTCTTTGCTCAACCTCCATTATTCCCCTTTCTCCTGTGTTTAACAACCTTATTAATGGAAATATTTTCCAAATACCTTATTTGAATATACATTCCATCTTTCCTCTCCCTAGTGGGGAGACTCAAGTGATGGTTGAAAGTCTCAGGTATGTGACCAGGACCTCAAAGAGCATTTAGGGTATCTTTGTGCAAATAAGAAAAAGATTACTTCTTCTAGGCAGATAAATTAGAAAAAAAGCACCTTTTTCTGAAAGATGTAACCTTGTACTTGATTACATAGTTGCTAGGACTGATTTTAGCCTCTGTTCATAACTTTGGGCCACTTTACAAAGCAAACCTGTACATAACAGTCTTGAATTGCACTGCACCATACAAATAATGTAGTCAGTGAAAGAATTAGCAAGAAAGCCAGATGCATATTCCTTCCCTTGCCTTCTCCTTCCCATCTGAGCTGCTAGCTCGTTAACCTCATTCAGTAATGTGCTTCCTTAAGTGGGAGTACAAGTGACAGATCACGCTGACTACCTTCCTTTGGGAATGCTCAGTCAGATTGGGATGAGAGTGAACAAACCTCTCAAAAGTCCATTTAGCCACCCGTCAATTGGAGTGACATTGTGGATCATCAGAATAAAGGTCAAATAATAATTACTTTTATCTCTACTAAAGTACATTGTCATCTCAGTTTTGTTTATCATCCTAATATAAGAGCCTGCAAAACAGAAAGGGCAGATATTGTTTTTGCCCTTCTTTTGTAGATAAAGGATGTAAACCAGGGGAGAAACTTTTCTGAAGTCAAACGGCTAGTGAGTGACAGCAGAGGACCTTGATCCTAGATCTTTTGAAGTTCTGGTTCTTCCTCTAAGCCTGAAAGAACACTTATTTCCCATATCACCTAATCTCATAAAAACATTATTTGTCAGCTCCACAAACATCCAGACAGGTTAAATTTAAATTACTGTGAAATCGTGGTGGTATGTTTCATCCTCCTGAAAGTACACTCTCATATTTCTGGCTAGGTGTTCATATCACCTTCCCTAGTGGTGCCAAAACACTCTGCTTCCTATTCAGAAACACTCATGGGGTAAAGAGAATAATAAAATCTTTTTAAGGACAAAGGCAAAAGTTGCCTGGTATTTGTTTTGATTCACTAGTAGATGTGTCTGTAAGCCGCTGGGCTTTTAGAAGATTGAAAGAAAGAATGATTTTAAGAGTAAGGTTATATTCTGATACTGTCCAATGATAAATTGTTTGTCATGTTTATGATTCCAAAATTTTATTACGTTTTAAGGAGCTGACTTTCAGATCTTTTTTAGGAAGATCTTTCCCCACCGTAGAAGGAACTTTTAACTCTGAATAGAATACAGGTTTGAAACCAAGTCGAGAGACCCCTGAGGCTAGTTTTGGTGTCCATGTTTGTTGAGGTTGGAGTCAGTGTGAAAGTAGTTATAAATGCCTTTATGTAATTTTTTTCCCTCTCTCTCTTTTTTCATTTCTAAGTATTTTCTTTGTAGAGTGTAATCATTTGGGCTCTGCTGTTAGATCTTTTTGGCCAAGTGCTTGGTAGTGATTCACATAGTTCATTTCATCTGGATATGTATTTGGAAAGCAGTATCTGAGCACACATTTTTTTTTTTTAAGATCCTGATATCTTATTACAGCAAGGTAGTACGGATTCTTTTTGTTTTGATATCTGCATCTTTGGCAGCAGTAAATTTGATTTTGACTGCTGACATTTTTGACTTTGGACAAAATGTGCTTCTGGAGAACAACCAATCTAAGGTGAGCTTTTTAAGGATAATGATGCTATCTTATTTGATTTTGTATTCCCAGCAGTGACATGTGCCTGAAACATAGTTGAGCCTCAGTAAATATTTGTTGAATGAAGTCCAAAAGCAAATTAATGTCATTTAAAACCCTGACCAGGTACACTTTGTCTTCCTCTGTTTGAACCCATTGTTCGAGCAAGTAAGGACAGATATTTAGGCAATTTCAAATAAATTTCACCATGAAACAGAATATCAGTCTAGGGAAGTGGTGTGCGCTGACAGTAAGCCCTGGACTGCAAGTTCCATGTAGTTCCACCAAAATGATTTTTATAGTCTGATCCTTGTCAGGTCACTTAGCCTTGCTGACCTCAGTCTTCTCATCTTTAAAATAAAGATAGAAAGTCATGTAGGAATGCTTTGAAAACGTTAACGTATTCTATAGGGGCTCCAGTGTCTAGATGGCTTTCCCTAGAGATCTGCGACCCACCTTGGGAAGGCTTGGGTGCCCTTTGCCTTAAACTTCAGCATGTTTTCTAATGTGAGGAAAGGTTCATGAACCTAAAGGTAACACATAGCACATTTCTGGCTCCTTCTGTATTGCTGTAGGAGTTCCTTCTCCAGTAGTTCAATAACATTTTCCTTGTCATTTCTCTTCCTATAGCTAGGAACTGAGTTGGCAGCAGATACATAGAACATGAAAAAGCACACGGTGCCACTTTGGGGACTTGACTTTTGTTCAAATTCAGGCCACAGGGAGTTGCTGTTCAACTTCTTTACCTGGGTTAGGAGTTGGGGCAGTCATGTGTATACTATATCTAGCGATTCCCGAGGGAAGCTGATATAGATACATACTTCTTATCACATTAGGAGTTGGTCAGAAAAGGAAGATGTGGGTCTCAGAAGTAGGAGGAGGAGGCAAAGTGGATATCTAATTTTCTAGCCTCAATGTCTTTTCAACTCCATGATAATAATAGGTGGATATATGTCCTCTCTCAAATTGTCACCCCCTTCTGTTGTTCTTCATGATTTACTTTTAATATCCTAGCATCTGTGGTTCACTTTTTATCTTCTTCACCAAGGCCTCTGACTTCTCCCTTCACGTTCTTGTGTCTTCCCCTCTCTGTTCTATGGAATATCATCCTAGGTCAAGCCCTAACCTGTTTTCTATTTTTATTTCAAGTGTCTGTATTCAAATTTTGTTCATAGCAAACCTTCAAAGAAGAGAAAATATCATTAACAAATTTCAAATCAGAATCCTGCTTTCACTTTAGTAGTCTAATCATTAGTTTCAAATAAAATATTTGACTTTAGTTAAATTCATTAATGTCATAGTCTACTTGAAGTCATATTCTTGGTTTTTATAACAGAATCAGGCTTCTTTTTCAATTAAGACACTAGATATTGCTGTGTTTTACAAGTTATATTCATGGCTCCTTGGATTTACAATTCCCATTTGTAAAATAGAGATGTGAACATCATCATTCACTTATTTTATGACTCTATGAGGCATCTGTCCAAGTAAACTATTTTAAGGTGATAAAACTATGTGACTCATATGTTCTCACAGTCATCAGTAGGTCCATTATCACATACTAGATTCAAAGTTAGAAGAATAAAATGATTACCCAAGCCTTTCCATCCCCTAAGGGTCATTCCTCTTCCTGATGCCACATATTTCATATATAGCCCAGACTGTTTATAGAATTTGGTTCCAGCCTAATTTTCTAGCCAGATATCACTAATCCCTAACATAAACCCTACATTTATGGCATTATCTTTCCTGTCATTCAGTTTTGCTTAATGAATATTAATTGTATTTGATCTGTAAATTGGTCCCTGCTTTTGCCCTGGGGATTAATTCCTTTCCTTTTAAAAGTCTGCCAGATCTTAAGTGGCCAGACTCCATGATGCCATTTCAGATCACTCCAGCCAGCAGTAACCCCTGACTTGCCCACTGGTAGAACTTAGCTTGCATTACTCAGGTTACACTGATCACATGTGATCCAGCTTTGTGAGATTGTCTGCATTTTGAGTAAACCTTGTCTAATAAAACTTGATAATTAGCAAGAGGCCTTAAAAATTATTCTGCATGCAATAAATGTTCAGTAATTGCCTGTTAAATAAATAAATGAGTATCTGCAACTCTTCTTTCTTAAAATTTTACCACCATCTTAAGCTGCAAGATTAGAATCATTTTTTTCCAGTTCTCCCCATAGAAGTACCCTGAACCTCATGTCTGAGCTCTCCTCACAGTCTAGTTGCTATTCCATCTTATAATTTTATTTCCTTCTTGAAGCCTACCACCTACCTTGTTTTTTCCATTGTAACTAGTTTCATAGGGCTGCTGTAACAAATTACAACAAACTACGTGGCTTAAAACAATGGAAATTTATTCTCTCACAATTCTTGTTGGAAGCGTGAAATCAAGGTGTCAGTAGGTGTCATGCTCTCTCTAAAGGTTCTAAGAGAGAATCTGTTCCATGCCTTCCTCTTGGCTTCTGGTGTTGCGAGCAATCTTTGGTGTTTCTTGGCTTGTAGATATATTGCTGTAGTCTCTGCCTTTGTCATCACATGGCATTCTCCTTTGTGTGTGTGTGTGTGTGTGTGTGTGTGTGTGTGTGTGTGTGTGTGTGTCTTGTCCTCTTCTTCTAAGGACACCAGTTGTCCTTAGAAGGGCCCCCCTAATGACCTCATCTTAACTTGATTACGTCTGCAAAGACCTTTTTCCAAATAAGGTCACATTCACAGGTACTGGAGGTTAGGACTTCAACATATCTTTTGGGGGGAGGGGACACAATTCAACCCATCACACTCATTCTCTCTTTCTCTGTCTCTTTTTTTTTAAATGAAATTCACGTAAAAGAAACTACCACTTTCACTGTAAAGTGAACAGTTCAGTGGCATTGAGTTTGTTCACAGTGTTGTACAATAACCACCTTTATCTGGTTCCAAAACATTTTTGTCACCCCAAAAGGAAACCTTATGTCAGTTAAGCTATTATTCCTCATTACACCCTCCCTCTAGCCCATGGCAACCATAGTCTACTTTCTGTTTCTGTGGATTTATCTATTCTGGACTATTCATATAAATAGAATCATACAATATGTGTCTGGTTTCTTTTGCTTAGAATAATGTTTTCAAAGTTCATCCATTTGTAGCATGTATCAATACTTCATTCCTTTTTATGGCTGAACAATACTCCACTATATGTACTTCATACAATGAAGTTAAAAAAAGGATTTCAACAGATTGAATGAGACCCATGTACATGGAGAAGCAATTTGTTTTTCTCAGTCTACTGATTCAAATGTTAATCTCATCCAGAAACACTCTTTCACACACCAGAATAATATTTAACCAAATATCTGGGTATCCTGTGGCCTCATCAAGTTGACATATAAAATTCACCATCACACAGGCATAAAGAACTGTCACTTTGTTCCTGGGAGAATTCCTATGAAATGGAATTCCATCATTCTCCCTTCCATCAAGAAGATGGAACTCTCTTCTCCTTTTCTTCCATCTACTTGCTTTTGTCACCCCATTCATTATGGAGAATTGGTTCAATACTGTTGTTCATGACTGTAGTATAGAGGTTTTCTTTTTATATATATGTAACTTTATTGGAGTATGGTTGATTTACAGTGTTGTGTTAGCTTCAGGTGTACAGGAAAGTGATTCAATTATACATATACATATATTCATTCTTTTTTCAGTTTCTTTTCTCATGTAGGTTATATCACAGAATATTGAGTAGAATTCCCTGTGCTACACAATAGGTCCTTGTTGGTTACCTATCTTATATATGGTAGTGTGTGTATGTTAATACCAGGCTCCTGATTTATCCCTCCCCTCCATGTTTCCCCTTTGGTAACCATAAGTTGGTTTTTGATATCTGTAAGTCTGTTTCTGTTTTGTAAATAAGTTTATTTTTATCATTTTTAAGAATTAGATTCCAGGCTTCCCTGGTGGCGCAGTGGTTGAGAATCCGCCTGCTGATGCAGGGGATGTGGGTTCGTGCCCCGGTCCGGGAAGATCCCACATGCCGCGGAGCGGCTGGGCCCGTGAGCCATG